>NC_072401.2:165310984-165614015 GCF_028858775.2 Pan troglodytes | reverse complement strand
GTTTTAATTTTCATTTCTCCGATGTATATTGATGTTGAGCATTTTTTCATGGGCTTGTTGACTACTCATATTTCTTCTATTGAGAAATGTCTGTTCATGTCATTTGCCCAGTTCTTAGTGGTGGTGTTTGCTTTTTTGTTGTTTGAGTTCCTTGCAGATTTTGGATATTAGTCCTTTGTCAGAGGCATAATTTACAAATATTTTCTCCCATTCTGTAGGTTGCCTGTTTTCTTTGTTGATTATTTCTTTTGCTGTGCAGAGCTTTTTAGTTTCATTAAATCTCATTTGTCTGTTTTTGTTTTGGTTACATTTGCTTTTGGTGTCTTTACCATAAATTCCTTGCCTAGACCTATGTCCAAAAGAGTTTTTTCTAGTTTATCTTCAAGGATTTTTTTTTTTTTTTTTTGAGACAGAATCTCACTCTGTCACCCAGGCTGGAGTGCAGTGGCACGATCTTGGCTCACTGCAAGCTCCGCCTCCCGGGTTCATGCCATTCTCCCACCTCAGCCTCCCAAGTAGCTGGGACTACAGGCGCCCGCCACCATGCCTGGCTAATTTTTTAGTGTTTTTTTTAGTAGAGACGGGGTTTCACCATGTTAGCCAGAATGGTCTTGATCTCCTGACCTTGTGATCCACCCGCCTCGGCCTCCCAAAGTGCTGGGATTATAGGCATGAGCCACCACACCTGGCCTCTTCAAGGATTTTTATAGATCCACATCTTACATTTAAATCTTTAATCCATCTTGAGTTAATCTTTTTATACGGTGAGAGATGGGGCTCCATTTCCATTTGTCTGCATATGGTTAGCCACTTTTCCCAGCACCTTTTATTGAATAGTGTGTTCTTTCCCCATTGTTTATTTTTGTCAACTTTGTTGATGTTCAATTGGTTGTAGGTATGTGGCTTTATTTCTAGGTTCTCTATTCTGTTTCATGTACCTATGTGTCTATTTTTGTACCTGTACCATGCTGTTTCAGTTATTATAGCCTTGTAGTATAATTTGAAGTCAGAGAATGTGATACCTCTGGATTTGCTCTTTTTGCTTAGGAAAAATCCTTAGAATATAAGGAATGTGAGGGTGAGAGGAAGAAAGTGATTATAATAATGGGCTCTATCATTTAAGTTAGACAGAGAAAGCGGTGAGAATATGTTAGGCAAGCCACAGAAAAAGATGATGGGTTCAGTAAGTTGTATATCCCAATGAGGTTGAAGAAGTTGTTGACATCAGATATTTGAGGTAATAAGCTGAAAAGTTATGAAAAGCTGGACAATGAGTTGGGTGTTTGATCTTGATATTAAAGATGTAATGCAGTTGGTGGTAATGACAAGGTCTATAGTGTCACTCCATAAAAATTGGCCATAGTTGGGTGAAGATCAAGAGATTTACAGACCACTGTGTTGGAATATTTATCCATGTGGATATTAAAATTATAAATAATTATTCACGAGTAGTAGAGAGAATGAGCAATGAGATAAGAGCTCAAATATTCAAGAAATGACGGGGGATGGACTGGTGCTGAATGAGCCACAGTTGAATTAATATAGATACTGTGGTTTGGGGACATGCATTTTAAAACTGATGAGTTTTAGAGAGGAAGCGGGATAATTATTTAGAAATAACTTTGAGGAGCATGGATGACTCTCACCTCCCAACCCTGTGGTACAAGAGCTTTGGGGAAAAGAGGCTTATCATTGCACCTGCAAAATAGGCGATTTCCCATTTTGTTCAATTTTCTTTTACAAGCACTTGAGAAAAGTAACTATTTTTGACCAGGATATTGCCAGGATAAGAGATAGATGTCAGGAAAACTTATCTGCCAACTATGTTTCAAACAAAGGAGAGAGAGGCCAAGAACAATGCTATTATACAAGTCCAGGTGAGAAGTCATAAGCATTCAAAAAGAAGAAGTGTCATAGAGGGACAATTGGAGAAAAACCAAGAAAAAGACTATGAAAGAAAGGAATTTCAAGAAGGGAGTGAATATCATTAGATTCTGAGAAATCCCTAAAAACAATAAGGAGAGAATGCCTTATTTTGACCATACACAAACCAGAAAACTAAAGCACAAAGAAATAAAATGACTAATTAAGATCACAATACTAAGTACAACCTGATAGAGCTGGAATCAAAATTCAGCCTTCCTGACTTCCAGGCAGTGCTACAGAGGTGAAAGAAAACAGCCAGATCCCCACTGAATCCTGTAGATTCTGTTCTTCTTGATTTCATCATCTCTATTATTGTTGTTATAATTAATTGCATGCTAATAAACCTGAGCTTGAATAAAACAGAAAATTATTTTTATTCTTTTTTGGCACAATATATATTTAGCGTAAATTCAACAGAAGGCAAAAGAACACTGAAAAAAATGAAAGTATAATCAGAGGGAAATGGTTACGCATGGTATTTTATTATTGGTTTTAGAATATCATTTTTATTTTACGAAACAGTGATTTACAAGTGTCTATCAATGCTTCTCACAATGAAGTAATTGAACTACTCTTGCTAGGATATTTTATTTGCCATTTTACAGTTGTATTTGTGTTTATTGTGGGGCAGTGGGGGGTCATGCTTACTGCATGACTGAGCAAATGAGAGAGTCATGAGTAAGTGCTGAGGAGGCTTAGGGACTCTGTTTGTGCATTACCCATGTCATAGTGACAGCTGAGGCACTCACTGAGCACACCCAGTGGCAAGGTAGACAATTAAAGCCTCCACTGATAAATCAGAAGATTAAGAGCAAATATGCCCACACCTTCCCTGTGAAACCTGATCAAAACAGAACATCCTCTTTCACAGCATAAACAGACCTCGCTAAGTTGGTGGTGCAGGCAGCCTTAGAGAAGGAAGCCCTCCACTGCATTATCTGTCCTTTCTGCCTCCACCCACACTATGCCCCTCAGAGGTGGGAAGAGCAGTGGCTAACCACATGAACAATTAACGGTGGAGAAATATGCTCTGCCTTACTTCTGGTTTAGGTGGCAGAGTGTGATTTGCGGTTTAGATAGTTACCTTCCCATAACAAATATGGTGCTTATCATCTGCCAAACGTCATCCTTTCAGCCAGTTCATCAAGCATCCAGGAAGTGTAGCTATCTCAGGAAAGCAGCTAAAATTATTTATTCCTGTTCAGAGGAGGGTTTAATTGGCATTTTGAAGAAGTGAGGGCAATAATGAAGCTAAATAATTCCAAGTAACTATTGTCCTAATTGCATAAATAGACATCTTAATCATTAGACTGCTGAAAACTTCCTTGTAAAAGTTGCCAACATTCTAGCCATTGCAAGTGCATTGTTATACACACATATGTCTTATATAGGTATTATATGCATGCTTGTAGAAATCTACTCATGCGTATATATATGCATCACATGCACATATATATGCATCACATGCACATATATATGCATCACATGCATATTTATGCATCACATGCATATATGTATATGTGCACATCACATGCATATATGTGTATATGTGTATCACATGCATATATATGTATATGTGTGCATCGCATGCACATATATATGCATCGCATGCACATATATATGCATCGCATGCACATATATATGCATCGCATGCACATATATATGCATCGCATGCGTATATATATATGCATCGCATGCGTATATATATATGCATCGCATGCGTATATATATATGCATCGCATGCGTATATATATATGCATCGCATGCGTATATATATGCATCGCATGCGTATATATATGCATCGCATGCGTATATATATGCATCGCATGCGTATATATATATATGCATCGCATGCGTATATATATATGCATCGCATGCGTATATATATATGCATCGCATGCGTGTATATATGCATCGCATGCGTGTATATATATGGATCGCATGCGTGTATATATATGCATCGCATGCGTGTATATATATGCATCGCATGCGTGTATATATATGCATCGCATGCGTGTATATATATGCATCGCATGCGTGTATATATATGCATCGCATGCGTGTATATATATGCATCGCATGCGTGTATATATATATGCATCGCATGCGTGTATATATATATGCATCGCATGCGTGTATATATATGCATCGCATGCATGTATATATATATGCATCGCATGCATATGCATGTGCAGGAGTAGATTTCTTATCTTTCAGCAAAATTATTTTACAGTGACTTCTGTGTATAACTGTCATCTTTATTCTTACAGAGGCTGGCATTGAAGTTTATCTCTTTATTAATCTTTCATTCACTCATTGTACATTTAATTATTACAAATCTATATAGCTTTGTATTATATTGGGTATGTAGCTATGATTTATGGCTCAATTTTTGTTCTATATTTTCTTATATCCCCATGTGCTGATTTACACAAGTAAATAGACCACTGCAATACAAAGTGCAAAATGCTTAAATCAGGATGCTGTAATAACTAGAGGAAAGTTGCCAAACTGATCCAGCCTTGAAGGAAGTTTTCTTCTTACAGTTAGCTGAGCTCTGAAGGATGACACAAATTAGGTCACTGTCCCTCATACGAAATAATATTACTTGGTCCCTAAGACTTCATTGGCCTTGTAATTCTGAATCATCATTTTATGCTGCTTCATTTTCTGGGATTACACGAGGAAAATGAGGAAATGGATAAACAACTTAATTGAGGTGTCATAAAGTGAGCTTGAATTCAACTTATTGAGGAACATCCAGTGTTCCTATGCTATTTCACCAGTGATCAAATTTTGAGTAGGTAACCAGTTTCTTATCTGGCTGAGTGCTTCATGCTGCCTGTGAGCACTTCTTTGATGTATTGGTGTCTAGCTGCCTGACATATGGTGGCTCTGTGGCTTACTCTTGCAGGCTGTAATGAGGCTTCAGTGAATGTTTTAGGGATGCTATTAAATGTCTCTTCATCTTTACTTTAAAAAATCATTATTATTAATTTATGCATTTATTCAAAAGACACTTTTTAAGCTTCATCTATGTGTCAAAGGCTCAATACATTTTTAAATGTTTTCTCACATATATTTCAGCAATAGTAATTATCTATTCAAAAATGGGGAAGACATTTAAATTTTTAATAATCATTTACTTGAGTTCCCTTTCCATTTGTATACTTTACGTGTCAGAAAATTATTTTCCATGGCCATCCTGCATTTCTGCACATCTTATGAGTGGAGACACAGAGTGCCTTTGTTCCCAACTATCTTTGCAAGGATGATTGTATGGCAAACAGCCCTAAAAGACAGGTAGGGCATTGTGGCTCACGCCTGTAATCCCAGCACTTTGGGAGGCGGAGGTGGGCAGATCACTCAAGGTCAGGAGTTCGAGACCATTCTGGCCAACATGGTGAAACCCTGTCTCTACTAAAAATACAAAAATTAGCCAGGTGTGGTGGCAGGTGCCTGTAATCCCAGCTACTCAGGAGACTGAGGTGGGAGAATTGCTTGAACTGGAAGGCGGAGGTTGCAGTGAGCTGAGATCCCGCCACTGCATCCCAGCCTGGGTGACAGAGTGAGACTCCATCTCAAAAAAAAAATTTTTTTAAAGGTATGTAAGGTTGTGTCTCCCTCTGGAGCGGAAGGAGGTTTGTTTACTGTCCAGATTTAAAAAAAAAAAAAATCCTTCTGGGGCAAAGGTCAAACTGACTTACTGTGCTTTATAAAAGATCCGTTTTGCCTAAGTTCAGGGTCGTTTTGCTATAATGCTATCCACTATGCAGACAGGCATCACTTTGTCCTCTTTGCATTTCCTTGTGGAAATATATGTTCAAGAAACTAGCACAAATATGAATCCTCCGGCTACTGCTATTTCCATGAGTAATAAAACCATTTGTCTCTAACCCTGGAGCCTCTTGTCTATGTCAGCATCTATAACTAGCACTTTCCTATTAGCTTTCAAGTCAGATGAACCTTCAGACCCTTACCAGCTCTTGATATAATGTCCTTTTAAATAGCTTTTCTTCTGTCATCATCTCCCTTATGGCAAACATAAATACATAAATTGATAACTCTTTAAAAATAAAACCACCTAACATTATTTTTCTTTTTTTTTATTTTTTTATTTTTTATTTATTTTTATTTTTATTTTTTATTATACTTTAAGTTTTAGGGTACATGTGCACATTGTGCAGGTTAGTTACATATTATATCTGTATTTTTGTGACAGAGTATTGAGTACCTGATGACAACTCTAGAAGGTTGTCTCTCTCTAACTCAAGCAGCATTTCCTAAGGAGTGGTTTCTAAACTAAGCTCTACAGGGTGGGCCATTCAGTGGGATTGTGACAAACTTGAAATGTTTGCTTCTTCCACTTCAAACAGAGCAGCTCCACTCTTAGATGTTCTGAATATTACAAGTCTGCCTAAAGTTTTAGACAATAAATAAATAAATGAAAACTTAAATGAATTAATAAAATGATACATAAATATAATGTTTAAAGCACTGCACTAGATTATGCATTTACAGGATTTGTAGACTAGTAGAGAAACAGTTAACTGGTTAAGTGTTTGTGCTTTATTTTCCTTCACCTTTGTTAACTTAAAATGTGAATCTAGTTGAGTAAATTAACCTATTTGGACATAATTATGTTTTATTTTCTACATATTTAAAATTAAATTGTTACAATGTCAGTGAGCTGAGGTTTTCAATTTGTTCTTTTTTTTTTTTTAAATCTATTGAATCTACTGAGACTTTTTAGTGCCTCATTAAAAAGGAACAAGTTAATGCCACATATATTAGTTGATGATTGTGGGATGCACAGCAAGACATAATCTTGTAGCAAAAGCATGTGCTAATAAAAGAAAGACCCATCACTTATGTTATTAATTGCCTCTAGAAAGATGAGCATCAAGGATTATGTATTAAAAAAAGAAAGAAAAGTCCAGGTCAATTTGTTGTTTTTTTGTTGTGCTTTCTGCAGTAACCTGCTTTAGCTCTGTTTGGATTAGCCTTAGATGATAAAAGGAATCAACGCTCCGCTACTTCCCAGTCCTGCTCAATTCAGGGGGAAAGAGATATAGATCCTTAAGGCACAGTGAAGTCTATGATGGGAATGCATCAGAAAGCTCCTTTTGCTATGTGCAATGGTGACAGGTTTTTTTTAGCTTTTTTTGGTTGTTGTTTCATTTTGGTGAGTTGAGAGAGTTCATAAATTTCTGTAGGCAAAAGTGCTCCTTTGTGAAACATAATTCGGAAAAAAAATGGTGTAGCTTTATATCTGCTGGAAATTTATGTTAACCTTTTAAAATGAGAAAACAGAACATGAAGCGTTGTGTAAATAATTTAATTGGAAATCTCAGTTTTGTGTTTTTTTAGTTAACACCTTTTATTCTGGATTTTCCTCTACAAATTCAGGTATTAAAATTATTCACCATTATGAGCTAGTGAAGTTATTTATCTCCATGGGACCTAAGTAAGAAATCAGGAAGATAATTACTCACCTTCTCAGAGTGAAAATATAATTATTGTTTGTATGCCACCAAGATAAAAGCATGGCAATAATGATTACAAAAACATATACAATAGAGATCTCAAAATTGCGACCTGACAAGATTTGGGGACCTTTCCTCTCCTCACATGATATCCCCTGGGCTCTAAAGCTTGCTTTTGTCTCTGGTGTTTTAAATTTAGGTTAATTATATTAAGTAGGGTTAAGTCAGAAAAATAAAATGAATATGAATAACAGCAGTATATTTCCGACTATCCTGGCACAATTTTCTGAATATTTATGCCTTTTTTAGGCATTAGTTTTTTATACTAGGAAGCAAAAAAAAAAAAATTGAGGTTTGAAATCTAGCAGAAATTTTACCCCTGAAGCTGACTTGTACCAGATTAATAAAATTTCCAGACTTACATTGGGGAGGCTGGGTTCCGGTGGGTCACACCTATAATCCCAGCACTTTGGGAGGCCAAGGCAGGCAGATTGTTATTCCAAAAGTAATTAAACACAATTATTATAAAAACTTAAATATATAATGTAAATACTCCCGAATCAAAAAAATAAAATCTAAATCTGAAACATTCCTGGTCCTAAGCATTTTGGATAAGGGATTGTCAACCTGTATTCACCCATTTGAGCTTTCTAGCAACACAATGAAACAGGTATATAGTTATCTTTCATTTTATAGGTGAGGAAACTAAGGCATAGATTGATCAAGTTATTTGCCCAAAGTCACACAGTTAATGGAAGCAAGAATGAAGGTTTGATCTGAGTCAGTCTAGCTCTAAAGTCCACACTCTATTTTCTGGCATTTTATTGTCCTTCAAGCAGCAAACAAGAAGAAAAAACAAAGAGAGAGAGAGAGAGAAAGCCCATTTAAATATTTCAAAGCTGCCTGGAATATTTTGTGAAATAAAGGAAATGAATTTTACTTATTAATTTTGGCACAAAACATCAGAAATTAGAGCATACATTCCTACATTTAAAGTTTAACATAAATAGGCTGGGCGCGGTGGCTCACGCCTGTAATCCCAGCACTTTGGGAGGCCAAGGCGGGTGGATCACAAGGTCAGGAGATCGAGACCATCCTGGCTAACACGGTGAAACCCTGTCTCTACTAAAAATACAAAAAAAAAAAAAAAATTAGCCGGGCATGGTGGTGGGTGCTTATAGTCCCAGCTACTCGGGAGGCTGAGACAGGAGAATGGTGTGAACCCGGGAGGCGGAGCTTGCAGTGAGCCGAAACAGTGCCACTGCACTCCAGCCTGGGCAACAGAGTGAGACTCCATCTCAAAAAAAAAAAAAAAAGAAAGAAAATAAATAAACGAAGTCTAACATAAATAGTATATGCATTTATTATTGAGATTTTTTATCTGCAGGTAGTGATTTGGCAGTAATCACTTGGGAACATTTGCTAGAAAAATATATGCTGAGGTGGATTAAGAGGGTGTGACAGTGGTCAGAGCCACCAGCTAAGGAGTAAATGGCTTCTGGTCTGTAAAATATGTCAGAAAAGGGAAATAGGATCGAGTCATGATTCTCACTGCTTATGATAGAAGAGCAAACCACTTAAGCAGGAGATGCTTAGGCAATCCTGAGACTATAATCTGAGAAATTTAATCAGAGTCCCTTTTTTTCTCAGTCTCATCTATTGTCTTTACTTCTTTTCTCCCCCCATGTAAGATATATTTATTGAATATGTTTGGCTGTACTACATGGTGATGGGACTATACCAAAGAATATGAAATTTTCCCTGCTCTCATTGCATTTAAAATTTAGTATAAATGCTTTTAAAATTACCTTATTACATAGTCATCAAGGATGAGGCTTCTGGACTCCCACTGCCTGGGTTTAAGTCCTGGCTCCAGGACTATGACTTGTGTGACCCTAAATAAGATATTAACCTTTCAGTTTCCTCATCTCAAGAGTGGAGATGAAAAGAATATCTACTTTGTAGGATTGTTAATGGATTAAATGGTCTGATACTTAACAAAGTACCTAATACAGTGCCTGGCGCATAGTGAGGACTCTGTAAATATGACTTGTTATTTTAATGTAATATATGTGATAAACTACTGTGGTCCCTAGAACATGACATTTCATTTAAGTTCTGTTTTCCTTCTTTCTATATGCCATTCCCTGACTACTCATTTAATTCCAGTTTGCTGTTGAAATTCAGCTCAAAAATCAACCCAAAGCTCAACTAGCTCTTGTATACCTACCATACAATAATAATTGATATAATTTATTGTACACATTGATTTACTTAGACACAGGCTTACACTCACAGGGATTGTATTGAATGTATTTGAATCCTCAGCATCTAGTAAACTATCTGGCACTAGTGTAGAAATTAAGGAACAACAACAAAACAGTGCTTGCTGCACACAAAATAATAGGGACATAAGAGAGATGCTATGATCTCCAAGAAAAGGACCTCTGGCTGCCAACCAAAAAACCTTCAGAGGGGTTGTTTTGATAAATTTCCAACTGTTTTTCTGATTCTTAGCCTTATAGGCTTAGAAAATGATTTGGCTGGCACATCAATAGTTGATCTCTTTCTCCGGAGTAGTCTCCAACCTCATTAAACAGATATAGGAAACCTCACTGCAATTTATCAGTTAACAGTGAGAAATAACTCTTATGCAAACAAGAATACTCAAAATGCAAATAATCAGTATTTTCTTTTGCTAAAGACAAAAGTGCAGAAGGAATAAAAATGTGCCAGAACATTGCTTTGGGAATCTGGAACTCAAAGCAGGGGCATTGAGTTGTCTAAAATGTGTTGAGATTATATTTTCCTCAAAGTAGTGATGGATTTGCCAATCACACCAGAATTCTATAAGGGCTGCCTTTGAGATTTGCTTTATATTTTGTTTCCATGTCTAATAAGACTATTCCCTCTCTACCCTGTGCCTGTGTTTCATTTGACTTCTTTTCTTTAGTATATTCACTTATGTAATCAGGTTACCTTCAATTCTATGGCTTTGAGGGCCATTTCGTCTTTACTCCATGGTGTATATGTTGATAATTTTTTAAATTATTATACTTTAAGTTCTAGGATAAATCTGCAGAACATGCAGGTTAGTTACATAGGTATACACGTGTCATGGGGTTTGTTGCACCCAACATAGGTTAATAGCTTTAAAGCACAGACACCCTATTTTCACAATTTTTAAGTCAGTACTTTCCTATAGTCCTTTGGCAACATCAGCCAAGAATAAGCATTGATTCTTGTAGAATGAACAAAACACACTTTATATCATTGTGAAATAAGAGACCAATAGGCAAAGGAACATTAAATGGAAATAAAAGAAGGGATAGATACTTGAGTTATTGCCCCTAAGAAGACTGACTTGACCAGAGTCTGTACCTATTTGAATGTGGGACCAAATAAGGGAAGAGTTATAAAATTTGGAGTCTCACTAAAGAAAGAGCACAGTGTAGAAGAAGAAAATAAAGGACTAAAGATGTTGACTTCAAAATTTAGTGTTTATATCCACATGTTGGTGAAACAGCCAAATTGATTTTCTTGGTGTAGATAAGGGTTTTCTACAGACCTTGGAATACAACTCTCCAGCCTCTTGTAGCACTCTCTTCGTAAGTACATGTTCTAGGACAATACCTCTCAAACTTTAATGTTCATGTGCATCACTTGGGCATCTTGTTAAAATGCACATTCTGATTCAGCAGGATAGGAATAGGATCTGAAAGTCTACGTCTCTAACAGGTTCTGGGTGATAATTATGCTGGTGCTGCTGGTCCCTGAACACCCTCTGAGTAGCAAACTCTGGGACACTTGCCTCTTTTCTTTTCATTAGAAACAAAATTCTTTGCCAGTTCAGGACATCTACTCTAGTAATTTTGCATATCTGGAGTACGTTTTCCCAGTTTCTTTGAGTGATTGGCTCTATCTTATTCTAGATTTCAATAGAAAATTCCCATAAAAACCTCCCGTTTTGATCTCATCTAAAAATGTCCCCTCTCCTCCCCAATCATACATCTATTAATTACTTTCAATCATATCTACCTCTTTTTCTTACAGTCATTATCACAATGTGTAATATTTTTATTTATATGATTATGTAATTATTGTCTGTTTCCTACTAAAATCTCAGTTTCTAAAGGTAGAGAATATATCACTTTTGATAATTCCATTCAATAAATATATGTTGATTAAATAATAAGGTTACAAAAACACAAGTGAAAGTTGGAAATGGGGGTCCAGAGCTCAAGAGAGATTTCTGGGTTAGAATGTATAACATTTGAAGATGTTGAAATAGAAAATTCTAGCCATGAGAATTTGGGTAGGAATATAAGAGGATGAAGGACAAAAGCTTAGGGAACATCTGACATTTTCATTCTATTTTTCAAAAACACCTCTTCATCTTTAGAAAAAGTGTTCCTCATGCATGAAGCCTGGTGTTGCTCTTGGCTTTGACTTTATTATCATCAAGGATCTTTTAGGTATTCTGCTTCTGAAAGACTATCTTTCCTTATCTCTCACCAAGGAAAAATGCTATATGCCTTTTTAGTTTGGAAGTGAGAATTCTATAGAAGTTCCCCCCAAATACAAAAGGTCTTTCTGTCTTCCTTCAATTACATTTGCATTTTCTGTACTTTTTTTCTACATTAACAGAAGTCTCCATCCTCTCCTCTTCTCTGCTTATTCTATTGCACTTATCTAATCCTAGGATTTTGGTAACTGTTTTTTGTTGTTAATGCTGCACCAGTATTTTTTTTTACAAGCTGCCTCATGCTAGTTACACAATTTTTTGGTTGAGATGCTTTATTATAGTTTAAGGCAATTGCCACACATTCATCTCCCTACCCCCGTCTTTCTAGGTATCTCTATCTGTCTATATCTATCTATCTATATCTATCTATCTATCTATCTATCTATGTCTATTAAGAGATATATCTGTATATCTATCTATATCTACCTATATATCTATCTATACCTATCTCTATATCAATATATATTTATCTATAGATATATAGAGATAGATCTATAGATTCATATCTATAGATTATAGATCTATTTATAGATCTAGACATTTATATCTGTAGATCTATCTCTCTAGATATAAATATCCATTTACTTCAATTTAATATATACATTAAAATATATATATCTATATATAGATACCACAGGGGCACACTATCATACCAGGCTATTTTTTTTAGCTAGGTGTGGTAGTGTGTCCTGTAGTATCTATTTATCTTTATATATAGAGAGATAGATACATAAATATATATACTTATATATATATTAGATAGCTAGATAAAATATATATATATATATATTAGAGACGGGTCTCATTTTGTTGCCCAGGTTGGTCTCAAACTCCTGGGCTCCAGTAATACTCCTGCCTTGGCCTCCCAAAGTGCTGGGATTACAAATGTGAGCCAGTGCACCTGCACCCCCCCAATATATTTTCTTTGCAATAATTATATATAATAAGCCATATATGGGATCATTATATTGTGTACATTATAAAAACATACATAAATTGGAAGTTCAAAAAAGTGAGGTAAGGCTGAAAAAAATATTTTTAAATGCTGTCTATGGTGATGACTTTATACAATCATCAGTTATCACAAGGCCCAAAGCACCTAGATGTCAAGGCCCACTGCTGATGATAGAGGACAGGAAACATCTTTCAAATAGTAATCTTGAGAATTTTGTTATTATTTGTGGCTCTTTTTAAGATCTGACTATATGATCACTATTTTGCACCTATAATGTTCCTAATAAAGATCTTGTTATTCCTTTTTCCTATGAATTGTGCCTTATATTACTTTATTTTTTATTTTTGGTTGATGGTGCCTTTTAAGGCAGCCTTAAAACACTTGTCCATAACAAATGATACAGGGTTAATCTATTAAACTACATTAAATCTTAAAATCCATTTTACAGGACCTATCTAAATGAAGGAAGGTTGAGACATGCTAAAGGTGAATGACTGAGTGAGGTGGCCACCCATCCATCCTCACCAAATGCATACTTTCCCTTCAAGGAACCTCCCATGGTGTGTGTGGCTGATTGAGGATGCTGACGCCAGCCATTGCATACCAAAGTTTAGTTAAGCTTAGTTTTCTTTATAGTTACATGCATGTAAATACACATATTGTTTTTTCCTTCTAAGTCTTACACACTGCCTCATTTGCTTATTCTATTTTGGAGACCACTAATTTAAATGGAATACTTTTCACAATTTATCCTAAAATGTCACCATCTGCAGAGGGAAGAAATGCATGTTCCTGAATAGTGGACAATAAGCTTTAAGTGTCCCTCTTTAGTCTCTAAATTTTCTTTTGAAGTATTTTTGGTATGTCCTTAAAAGTAAAACAGTTTTGGTATCCATTCATTTATCAGTTTTTAAAGTACTGGTTTCAATTACTAACCATTTCTAAAATGGATGCCACGTATATTCTCTGGCTTCGGCTGCCTCCTGGTATCTCCTTGTTATTTAAGCTTGAAACCAAGTTGAAGGACAATATGGACCAAAGATAAAAGAGATCTCATTGAATGTGTTCAGGATATTTGAAAGTAAGCAGCTCTGTGATGATCAGTTTTGAAGACCTGGTGAACCGGACAAAATCTGTGACCTGACTAGGTCCCAAGAGACTTTGAACTAGGGACTCGGGGCCTTTCATTAAATGTTACTAGGAACAAGGGGAAGGGGAAGCCAGTGACAGTGTTCTTGTTTTACCTTTGTTTCCAGGACCTCTCAGAGGTAAGAGAGGCTGGGGACACTTTCATTTTAAAAGTTAATTTGTTTTGACTACAAAGAAAAATAAAGAAATGGCCAAATATAGTCATAAATTATAATACATTTTAAAATAAAAAAGGAAACAGCTCATATTTATGTGACACTAGAGATATATTTATTTTATAATTATTATATTTGCTTAATATCAGAATCCCTTCCCCTTTCTTTCTAGAAAAAAATTTAACAGGAATTTGGTCCTCAGGTCCCAGGGCATGAGTTACTCTGGGGGGTGGTCTCTCAGAAGGCCACTTAAGCTGGATCATTCTAAAAACTTACAGTTCCCTGAGCTACGCCACTGATGGTTTGAGCACCTCTAACAATCAACCATCAACTCCTTTGCCCAGAAACCAGTTTCCAGACACAATTTATAAAGCCTAGTAAATCAGGAATTTCTTTATCTTAGACCATATGAGGAGCTATTTTCTTATCCCACTATTTTAATATCCTGAGGAGATGGTCAGTAATCACAGTGCATGTGATTCAAAGACATGTTTGTCACTTCATGCACCAAGCAAAGATCTATGAATACCAATTTGCTATTTTGTGATAGATTTATTGAATGCCCTTAGATTTGATGCAGGCTAGGGCAAGAAACGGGCTCAAAGTGGTGTTATATTGTCTGAATATTTATCATCAGTGATCTGTGATTGTGTTGTTAGAGTTAGCAAAAAAATACAAGACACCCAGTTACATTTGAGTATCAGATAAACAATAAATAATTTTTAGAACAAGTATGCCCCATGCAACATTTGAGGCATACTTACACTAAAAAATTTTCTTTGAAGTTTAAATTTAACTAGACATCTTGTATTTTATCTGGCCGTCCTATCTGTATGCTTCAGGAAAAATATATTGTAACCATAATATCCTTCTAAAATCTCTAGTGTTGGCACTCAGTACTCTTCACACATTGTACAATATCTGATCAGTTTTTCATAGCAATTATTAAGACTCCTTAATAAAGAGATGGGTCTCCTACCGGAACTTTGCAACTTAAAAGACAATAAAGAATGCAGTTAAGAACCCTAAATGGCTGAGTAATTATGAGCCCTTGGTTCTTCATACGTAGAGGGCAAAAAAAAAAATACATCTGTAGGTAATTCTTGCTTGTTTAATATGGATCAACAATAATTGAGTTAAATGTAATCTCTCTCTCTCTCTCTCATATATATATATACATACACACATATACACATATATATATATCTCAAATAGTTATAAATAAATTATTGTTAGTTGTATTAGTTTATTTCCAATGGTGAGAAACTGTACAGGCAGGAACAAATGTTAACAAAGGGAGCAACTCCCATGCATCTGAGACACAAGCCACAGTATGAGACACAAGTGCCATGGGCCTTTTTTCTGCACACCTGTCTCCTAGCTGCTGTTACATATATTTCATCTCCTCTGAAATGTAAAACCACATGTATGAAATAAATATATTATTTGAGACAAGGTCTCACTCTGTCGCCCAGGTTGGAGTGCAGTGGCCTGATAATGGCTCACTGTAGCCTTGACCTTGTGGGCTCAGGTGATCCTCCTACCTCAGCCTCCTGAGTAGCTGGGACTACAGACGTGCACCAATGCACCACACGCCCCGATAATTTTTTGTATTTTTTGTAGAGATGAGGTTTCATCATGTTGCCCAGGCTAGTCTCGAACTCCTAGGTTCAAGCAATCCACCTACCTCAGCCTCCCAAAATGCTGGGATTACAGGTATAAGCTGCTGCCCCCAGCTAATAATTTGTTAAAATTTTAATGTGGTGTCAACATTAAAATTTTAAAGTGAGAGGAAAAAGAAAACCCATGAGGAAAAGTGAGCCAACAGTGCTCTTCAACAGGCTCTGTGAGAGGTTCTGAGGAATAAGTCAAAATAAAAAGATAACATTTAAACAATTTCACAGAATTATGAAACTTAAATATAGGGTAAATTATTTAGACATTTGTAATCCCTCTCCTAATATCATAGCTGCCTACCTGACTCAAGTGGTACACCTTTGCCTGAAGGCAGGCATTTAGATTCAATAGCTTCGAAGGTTCTATCTTCCCTGGACCCTGGAGATTTCAGGCTGTCTAAAGATTTTATGATAGCTTTCCATAATGTAAGTTAGAATTTCTATGTCATCTTTGCTTTGGCAAAAAGAGGTTAAAGTAATTCACTGGCCCAATTATTACCCCCAAATCCCAGAGACACAATCCTGTGTTTATTTCTGTGACAAATGCTTTTTATGATTATGAACTTTTTAAAAGGACTTTCAAAATAAGACATCCAAAAATTTCCATTAATCTCTGCTCTGTGAAGTACTGTATTTCTCCAAATTAAAATGAGAAGTGAGTCTCTTGCCCTTTAGAAAAGGAAAATAAATCAGTAAGTAGAAGCTGATGCTGCAGACACTAGCTACCATTCACTATTTATGTAGCTTTCTTCATGAAGTGACAAAGAACTTTATGATTTTATTTGTAGTTTTCACTAGGGTAGCCTCATAATCAAAATATTTTATCTTTGTGGCACTTTCTTCTTGAAGGAATGACAGTTGGGAAACATTAGACTACCATGTCTGCTCATGTACAACAGGTAGAATTCAGGCTGCTGTCAGATTTAATAAATAGTATCCATCTACATGACTTTGACTGTTATTATTAAGGTTATGGGCCCAATTAAAGTTCATAGGGTATGTTTCTGTTATTGAATCTGTCCATACATTCCTGGATAGTATTTCCTACATTCCATGTATTTCTTATATTTTCTGTAGCCCGATCCCAACCAGATTGGCTCCAGTTAGTTTATACCTCTCTTCCTCTTTCCATTATTATATATTCAATTATTTTGTAGATGAACTACCTCAAGGTCTGGAAACATGTCATAATTACTTCTCCTCCAGTGCATGGCAAACAGCCTGATGCGGAGTGGGTGCCAAATCCACATTTGTTGTATAATTTTTTTTTTTTCTTTTGAGATGGAGTCTCGCTCTTGTTGCCCAGGCTGGAGTGCAATGGTGCTATCTTGGCTTACTGCAACCTCTGCCTCCCAGGTTCAAGCGATTCTCCTGCCTCAGCCTCCTGAGTAGCTGGGATTACAGGCACCTGCCACCATGCCTGACTAATTTTTGTTCTTTTAGTGGAGACGGGGTTTTGCCATGTTGGCCAGGCTGGTCTTGAACTCCTAAACTCAGATAATCCGCCCGCCTCGGCCTCCCAAAGTGCTGGGATTACAGGCATGAGCCACCATGCCCGGCCTTGTTGGATAATTTTATTCCCTGTACTTGACAATGTGAATTGAATTCTGTGTTTAAATGTGCACCTGGATGTGATGAGATCATGAATGGATGAAGCTATGGTAATTTCCAGCTCCCATGTCTTTTCTCTACTGTCATCTGTAATGATGCTGGTTTACCAATCTCCTCAGACCTTTATCCCTATTCCTAATTTAATCCTCTTTAAAAGTACTTCTGTCTTCCTTAGGTGATTCCCTGAGTGTGGAATAATGGGTACTCAACTGACATGGGTATGAACGCAATCCCTGAGGCAGGAGTTCAGGTGGAAACCCATGAGATATATGTCAAATATTTAAGTTTTAAATAAAGCTCATACATTTTTAAATAAATGTGCTCCATATGCTTTCATTGAAAAAATAACTATGCAATAAATTATTTTTAGAAAGTATATAGCTATGTTTTTAAGTATAAATTGATAAAAATTTATGAATATGTTAATTACTGCTGTTAATATCTATGTCTTGATAATGGACCAACAATAGTTGGCAGAATCATGCAATAAAACCTTCCTACTTCATATATTATTATATATGTATTCAAGAAAAGCTATTTTCTTTCTTTCACTTCAGCAAAATATTTAGTTACAGTCAATATATTGCATAATTTTTATGTAGTAATAGTAATAATTTAAAGGATTAAAAGAAAAATATATAACTGTATTAGAAATATAGAGAATTGAAATCTATTATCATAAGACTGTTTCCTAAAGTAAACATAAAATAATAAAAATTATATTTATATTACTTTTAAAGTTATTTTTCTAAATATTCAAATTTATAATTAAAAGGCAATTATAAATTATACTTGAATATCAAAATTTGAAAGGAAAATTATTTTAAGAATAACATTTAAAAATTATTTTCTGAAAAGTTATTTAAATATCAAAATATAATTTTATAAAAATAAAAGTATTTTTAATTCTATATCTGGTTGCTAATGTATTGATCAGCAGTAGGGTTCATGCATGTTATATCTCAACCTCTCTCTCTCTCTCTCTCTGCATATGTATATAAATTTAAGAGTAAGAATATGGATTTTTGAAAGTAGTTAATAAAATTTTACATAGGAAATGCTTATATCATATGGAAATTTGTTAAATTTATAAATATCATATACTTGTATAATTTATAAATTTGTGAATATAGCAAAACTTTTTCTTAGCCATCATGGGCAACTGTTACAAATGCTTGCTAATTAGATGTTACCTTAGGTATCATGAATTGGAACCTAAAGAAAAGCAAAATTTCTAAATAGCTCCCATATTAAATCTTTCAATGTATGCAAGTTACATTGCCTTTTACCCTTAACTTTGGATTATAAAAGCTACACACACACACACACACACACACACGCCTCTAAATCCTTTCTCTAACAAATGATTTTTGAATTATCAAAGCACAAATACTCATTGTATAAATTTAAACAACATATATGTAAAGTAAAATGTGACTTTTTTTCAGTAATCTTACCCCCTACCATAGTCCACTTTCCTAGTAATTATTGTTTGCAGTTTGATATAACACTTTTCAGATATTTGCATTAGTGTGTATGTAACACACAAGCACGTGCACACATACACAAACTATTTTCGCTGTAGCAAATGATACTTTACATATAAGCCTTTGGAATTTGCCTTTCTCCTTAAAGAATATATCATGAGCACCTTTCCAGATTAGTACATAGAGGCCTCCTTCTTTGTTTATAATGTAAAATTGATTTATTTTTTATCCCATGAAGGATGTTTAGATTGTTTTCACTTTTTTATAAATAAGTAATTTTGCCATGAAAGCTATAGTTATACAAATGTTATATATAATTAGCTTGTATTAATACGAACAGCTATACTAGTTGACAGCCATGCTGATGTTCTGAGCACCCTCAAACCCAGGAATTTCCTCTTATTGCCTCAGTTGCCCCAGTTTGTTCCCCAGGACAACGCATGCTTCCCCTCAATAGGCAATTTCTAGGACACTTTTCCAATGTATGCAAGTTACACAAAATCTTAAGAAACCTTTGTCTTCATAGTGTCTCTTTCACGATTGCCTTAAAGATGAGTTTTCCTTCTAAAATTCAAGAAATCTTAAATTCTTTACTGTTCATGATTTAATTAATGATTCAATACTTAATATTGTTTTGCTGTGGGAGCTGGTTGCCCTTTGCTAGTTGTAATTTCTCAGAGGACAGATATTTTAGATGTCTCTGTATTACTCAGTGCTACACAAATGAAACTTCTCACAGTCATATCCAGGCCTAGTCCTGAACATTTCATGGGTGGAGAAGGGGCCTCCAGGTAGCATTCAGAATAAACTTACCTAATTACTCTGCAATTGCTGGTACAAAATAATTACACTGTAATTGCTGGTACAAAAAAACTGACTTTGGATGATACACAGATAATGGTACCCATAATTTAGTTTTTAATTCTACGTGAACCACAAACTACTGAAGATGGTTTATTTTGGTGGCTTAGGGAAAGAGTCCTTCAACTAGGTTAAGGGAGAGTCCCCTACATTCCTTCTCACCATCCAAGAGAGAAATGGACTCACATACACTAGTGCTGCTGGATTTAAGGTCATGCACTCAGTTTTAGCCTAAACTCCAAAAGAACAAAGAGATGAGGCAGGGTTAAATCTGGAAAGGAACTGAGTGTTCCCCAAATCCTGAGTTAGAAAAGCCTTTCTGGCAGGACAAGATGCTGCACTTCTTCAAGAGTCTTTCGAATCCCTAAAACCCAGACAACCCAAAAGCAATAATACCTCTCTGATGGACTAGCTGGGCACAGATTCAGTCTACTGACTGTCTAAGCACAGATCAAAATCAGAACAATGACAGATTCATATGCATGAGCAAATATCCTTTTTATCATAGCAAAGCCATGTTCTCCTGTTGCTTGTCTCCACTGCTACTTACCTACCCTTTTTGGCTGCCCACCAGACTAAAAAAGCTAGTGTTATAGAGAAGCTGGTATTCGGAAAGTGTCTGTCAAAAGTGTGTGTAACTACAAGGCCCTTGGAATAATTCTTCCAAAGGAAGTTAGGAAGAAGCAGTGCAAGTCAAGGGAGCAGAGGGCTTCTTGTTTCCTGACAACGTGGCTGGAAGGGGAAAGTGAGAAACATAGGAAAGAAAACCTTCAGGTAGCTTGAGAAACGTCTCACGAATCCATGTTTGAAAGCGTGTGTTTGTTTTCCCCTCTCTCTATCCTCTGCTTTCACTTCCATGTTTGCATGCTTTCACCCCCACATAAAGGCCATGGGAAGAGATCTGGCTTCATTCTGAGTGTAACCAAGTCATTGGAGGGTGTTCAGCAGACATTATTCGATTTACACTTTTAAAAAGACTTTGTGACCACTCCGTGAAAAATATACTATAGGAGGACCAGAGTATGGGTGAGGAGATCCAAGATGGTAGCTGTGAAGGTGAGATGTGCCCAAGTTGTTACATATTTTGCATGTAAGCAGGAGAGTAGTAAATTGGGGAGAAGCAAGATGCAGAGAAGAAAGGTCAAGAGTTTATTTTTGGACATGGTAAGTAGAGACGTTGAATGGGGATTTGGAGATATTAATCTATAGATAAGGAAAGTAAAGAGATTATGGTGATAAAATTTGAGAGTATCTGTGATTTTTCAGACAGGGAGAAAGTGTAGACCAGTGATTCTCAATCCTATCTTTCTGTTCATTAGAAAAAAAAAAAAAAAAAGACAGTGCCCACACCCAAGTGCAAACTAATTGGATAAAAATGTCAAGGGTGGGACCGAGGCAGTGGTAATTTTTCAGAGCTCTTCAGTTAATTCTGATGTGCAATGAGGGTTGAGAAACATTGTTGAAAACAGAGAAGAAGACTAAACCCTGGACATGTACAAAGAAAAAGATAAATGGTGAACATATTGAGATTAAATCACTGATACCTCTGTCACTTAGACATTTAATCAAGGACTTTTCAGTAGGGATGAAAATAATGATCTTGATATCACAAGTGATAACAGATCAAAGAAGCTTACAAATAATGCTGTCATTATCATTTATGCAGTACAGTTCTGAACACGGTTTCCATATAGTTAAGTGTGGATAATAGCTATTATTCAGAAACCTATGGAGATATAAGATTTGGGGACTACTTTCTACTTTCTAAAATTTCCAAAAATTAGGACTAATTAAATAATGTTGTAATATAATTACATTTATGATTGAATCCATAAGGTTATCTTTTTTGTTATGGCCTATTAATTATCATTATTATTAGCTTAACATTTTCTCTACATAGCCTTCTCAACTACCAATATTTCTTCTTATGGTTATTTGGAGAATTGGGCTAGTTAATTTCCTGACTTACCTAGTAAATTAATAAAAATATATTCTACACGCACATGCAAGATTGTAGAAAATCATCAGCAGTAGACTGTCAAAAAGCAAAAGACATTGCTTCGTTTTGTTATTTCAATACCCTTTTTCCTTTTTCAACCTCCTTATTTTGGCAATACCATCTATTTCCATGATCTCTAATATTGCTTCTATCCTGATGCCTACCAAATTTGTAACTGTGTGCCTTACCTTGATCCTGTTTCGTAAGAATACTTTAAACTGCCCTGTGAGCATTATTTGTATGGAAAATTTAGTGGCATGTCACATTCTACATACTTTATAGGGAAAACAGGCAGTTGTTTTAATAATCCAAATTAGAGTTGAAGACTGAATTAAGTCAGTAGTGGAAGTAGTTGGAGGGAAGTAACAGGATTCGAGACACATGCTGAAGTCAATCTTTATAATCTGGTGGCTCACTAGAAATATTAGGAAGACATCAACTGAATGATATCCAAGTCTCTATTTTAGGAATCCGAGGGGATGGGAAGTCTAAAGAATAAATGGAAGTTTTAGATGACAGAACAAATTCTGAAGAAAAGTTGTATTTTAGACATAGTAATTCTACAATTTGTTGTGCAGTATATTGAGGTGGATATAGTTGCAGTTGGCTATTGAAAATAAAGTCTGAATGTGGTGACACGGTTAAGGCTACATTTTAAAATGCAGAATTCAAATATCAATTTTTACTGTCTAGGGTTTGTCATGATATAATTTCTCTGAATATTTATTTTTAAAATAAAGAGATTGTGTCTACAAATCAAATAAGGGTTTTTTATTCCAACTCTAATATTTACTTTTCTTTATCTCTTCAATATATACGTCCTTATGTCCTTATGGTTCTGTGTTCTCTAGTTCTCTCATTCTCTCTGCCTTAAATCTACTTTCTTCCATTTTAAAAGTATCAATTTATTACTCAGCCTTCAAAGGTTTGCTAAATTGCCTCTCTTTGGTACCCCTGATCAAAATCAGTTAATCATTCTTCTCTAACCAGAGCAATTTTCTTCAAACTGTGTATTGAACAAATGGAATTAACCTGACCTTGTTGTATTGTTGCATGAGAGTCTTAACAATTTGCAAAATACGAATTAGGCAGTTCACATCAGTAAATATTTTGTATAGTTTGGTTTAAACATGGAAAAATTGATTCACTTTTCATACATTAGTGCCAGTGATAAAGGGAAATAATAAAGATTCCAACTTTTTATGCAAAGCCGAAGAGAAAGTTCATGAGACTGGTTTCCATTCTGTCACCGAGCAAGATAGGGCAAGTTGTGGAATTTGTGAGTTGTTCTCATAGCATGTTTGTGGCAGGGAATGTAATTAAGGGAGTGGATTTTCTTTCATATTGAGATTTTAATCATCACCAATTTAAGGTTATTTCTGAAAGAAATTGTGACAGACTATTAAGATTTAGTATATTTTACTGCTGAGACTTGCTGAGTTGCCTTTTCACATCAATGACCTTTTGGAATTAAAGAGTTTTTAAAAATCAAAAAATCACGGACCTCCCAGGGAATCACTTGCTTAGGTCACAAAACTATCTGAACACACTTAAGGGAAGATAAATTGGGGAATTTTTTTTTTTCAAAAAAGCATTACTGATGTGTTTAAAGAAATGCAGACATCAAACTAAAATTCAACGTGTGTGCCAAGCTAAGGCAAATGAAAAATTGAGCTAACTCCACAATCATAAATTATCCTTAACTGACCAGAATTAAAGAAAATAGGGAATTATAGAGATATTTTATAAACATGAAGTCAAAATTTTCAGAGATTCAGAAATTTCATTGCATGTAAAAAGTACTCAAGTCTTTGTGGCTGAACAGCAAACCTCAGAGTGACAGTGTGTGGAAAATGTGTTTTTTTCCTATGAATTTTCATTTATTTCAAAGGAAACAGGTACCAACCTTTGCCTAAAAGAGGACAAAATATCCCAAAGGCAAGTAACTAAAGTCCAGAAGTTTTCTGGGCTTTTTAGTAACCCAGTGCTTCTATTTGTCTAAAAACATATCATTTTTCATAAACTTTTGCAAACTAAGCTTAAGTACCCTAGAGATATAAAATTGCACAGAAAATATAGCTCGGCCCGTAATGAACAAAATTTCCAATGATAATTTTATTAAATAACACATTTGTCACTGAATATTTTCTGAGCATGAGTTCATGTCTGGTATATGCCTGTAGCCACACAATTTTTATATGAATAATGTTGATTTAATTCTTAAGCTTGATTTTCTCTTGCTACGAAAATAGTTACCTTGATAGCTAGCAGGCTATCTAAGTAGACTTTAAAAAAAATCAAGTGTGGGAGGAACCCATAATATAATATTCTAACTTTGTGCCCCACTAATACAAATCTCAGTCACTTCGATATCCCTTTGTTCCTGCCTCTTTGAGTCTTACAGTATTTGGTGTGTAGAGCTGATATTGAACGGCACACGCTGGAACTACCAAACTTGATTTTACAGGTAATATATTCCAGTTCTTCTCCAGTTGACAAATTATCACAGACCTTAAACTTCTGAGTGTACTTCCGCCACGTGGCTGCCCAAACACCTCTAATAATCCAACAACTTAAAGGCTAATATCTGTTGCAGTTTGTGAGTTCCCATGCCCCGCTGACTGTTAAATATTTGGGATATCATCCCAGTTGGTAACTATTGCTTTAGTGCCTCTATCTCTTTTGCTAGACTAATACCTCTATGATAATTCAGCCTAGACTATATTTAGGTTTACAGCCTTCCAATATCTTAGACTTAGAGGAGAATGCTTATTAAATTAAATTTAATTCTTTTAAATTCTTTAAAAAATAAGAGTTGAACTACTATTAGGGTTTCATTACTGTCTAACCCAGCTAGCCTATAGAACATAAGGCTGAGGCAAGGCCTACATGCCAACATTTTCTTAGGGGTACGATTCCAGAGTAGCGCACATGAGGGTAAACGCATAAAAGCGGTGCATTACCTTTCTGCTTACAACTTCACAAGAAGACAGGACCAGTTGGCTTGGACAAAAAGGAAGTGTCCAGGGAGAACATATAGAGCTGCTATTCCTCAGAACAGTCCAAGAACAGGAAGGAAGGGAAAGGAATTTTTTGTCATATTGTTTTTTTATTTTCTGTTTCTCACTGATATTAGTTTTCCACACTGGGCATTAATCTCCACACACTTCTTGATTGTGTAACCAAGCCACTAAAAGCAGATGCTGGGGAAGCCAGAGCTCCTGTAAATTTACCATCAGGTAACACAGGGCTGTCTGAGCAGCTGCATCTCCCACCATCAGGAACCTTGTGGATGCCATGCAGAGTCCAGCTCTGTCAAAAGCCTGACTCTTAAATGAGGCTGAAGTAAACAGAGGCATTAGGAAATGAGGCAACAGCAGGGGAAACCAGAGGGCTCTGATGAGAGAAAATGGCCAAGATTCAGGGGCTAGGGAAGTCTGGAGTGGCAGATAATTGAGAACCAGTACAATTTCTAAAAGACTTTCCATTTTGAATACTTAAACTTGGTCCTCTGTCCCCACAGCCTAATCAACAGTGCCAGTAAACTGAGGTGCAAACTAGCTAGAGCAGAAGCTTAAAGGGAAACTACTTAGGCTCCAATTTTACCAGTCTAATGGAAAGAGAGAGATTGTTCATTAGCTGAAGAAGAACCTTAAGAAATTGATTATTTTTCCAGTTTGTAACAAAAGTATGACTTCATCATTTTTATTATCTTTAAATAAATGTCAAAATATCACAATACATGACTATACACATACACACACACACACACATACACATGCACATACACTAGTATTCTGACATAGAATACCTTGAAAGTAAAACACGAATGTTTGGTTTGGTAAAAACACTTCTCTTTGAATGCAGGTAACTCATAGTTGACCCTGTTTATCTTTTACTTAATGATACAGCACTTCTACAAAATAATCTCTTCCAAAACAAAAGAAGTTACTACCACACCACTTATTTATTGTAGAAAAGATAAGCATGATTTTCAAATTTCTCACGAGACCATTCTTTGCTGAGAGCTTTTAGCTTCAACTCTCCAAAGAATCTACTTTCATCTTCTTTTGTGGGTACAGATTGACCATTTTTCAAAGGTTCACTGTGTAGATTTAAATGAAAAAATTAAGTGTTCTTTGGCATGCCGTCCTATTCAAGTGTTGTCTTTGCCTTCCCTTTGGGCAGGCAATCTACTTAGTTTCACTTCAAGGTGACACACATGCTCAGATAGCCCCAGAACACATACACATTACATAGACAAAAGGGCTGGCCAATGCAATGCAGGCTACCTCTGGTTATTCTGAATAAGAATTAAATGTCACTTATACTCACATACTTAGAATTTAGTTCCACTAAATGTGTCTAGTAAAATATTCAACTTTATCTACTGGTTGATTTATTGTATTAGTAGTTTTAATTTTTTTCTCTTAAGCTTCTTCAATTTAAATACTTGAAGCTACATCTTGACTAACTTAATAACAAACTCCAGTATAAAATATCTTTCACTGACAAATAAAACTCAACTGTTTTGGATATTATAGGTCATGAAATTATTAATTGTAATAAAAAATCTAAAACAAATTTTCTTGGCATTTGATTTTGGAATACTCATTAACTAGGAATCCCTGGAATCAAATATTAACAAATGAAGGTGTATTTTAATCTTCATAATGGCCTAATATAATAGGCATATAATTACATAATAAAATAGTAAGCATATGATTTTCATATGATATAAATACAGTTATCAAATACACATCCTGTAACCATTGCTTTTTACGTCTGGTATCATAGAGTCATATACATATATTTTAACATAATAAAATGCGATGTATTTATTTTAAGATTTGTAGGTGTTTCTGCAAGTGAATTCTGTCTTATATTCTACCTTTCACTTTTCTATGCTTTTTATTATGAAATTCTCTAGAAGGCAAAGACTTGTATATACAGTTCTCTGAGTGAACCCCACACAGCACCCTTAATGAGGGGGTACTTAATAAGTAGAGTTTTGATATTGGTAAAGATGGTATTAGGCATAACACAAGGTAAATGTTAATCTCAGAGTTGTACTATACTGAGACTATTGGGTTGCTTCCCCCATTACACCTTACATTAAACACCCTAACTGTGCCAGAGCATGTAAAAAGCAATGCTGTTTTGTGCTGACTCTTCAGATATGATTGTGAATGAGTGTCACATCATAACACAAAAGAAAAATACCTTCTCTGTCTCTCACATATGAAAGATGATGATGTATGTTTTATTTACTACTTTGCTTGGTTTCTAGATATTTTTATCTTAGTTTTGCTTTTATTATTATTTTTATTTGACACATAATGATTGTACATATTAATGGTGTACAGAATGATATTTTGATACCTGTATACAATGTATAATAAATCAGGGTAATTATTATATTCATCACCTCAAATATTTATCATTTCTTGCTGTTGGGAACATACAAAATTTGTTCTTTATAGCTATTTGAAAATATACTATAAATTATTGTTAATTATAGTCACCCTATAGTGCTATAGAACACTAAAACTGATTCCTTAATCAAGCTGTAATTTTGTATTCATTAACCAACTTCTGGCAATGCTCTTCCCTCCACACTTCCCTGCCTCTGGCAACCACTATTCTACTCTCTCTTTCGATGAGATCAACTTTTTTAATTTTCACATATGAGTGAGAACATGTGGTATTTGTCTTTCCGTGCTGGCTTATTTCACTTAACATAATGTCCTCCAGCCTCATCCATTTTTTTGCGAATGACAGGATTTTATTCTTTTTTAAGCCATCCTAGTCTTTCTCTAAGCTACAACAGAAAAAGCGGCATCTCTAGACTGACAGTTTCCCTTAATTCATCCCACTTTGCTTTACCATCACGTCAGGTAAATGTGATAGCAATTAGGAAAGAAATGTGCACTCCAGCATCTTTTTTATATATATTAATTTTAAATGATGTGTCTTTTCTGTGGTATATAAAACACAATTCATAATATGCCAACAAACCAAACAAAAAACCTGTATATTCGGCAGAAATGCTATATATTTCCTCTTATTTGTCCATATCTTAAATGTATTTGGACAAAAACAAGAGTAATGGAAAAATGGGGTCAGTTTGAAAGATAAACCTTTTGAAATGGAAAATATTTTTCAGACACATCTTAATGAGAGTAATTTAGAGCAATTAGACACTTTAAATATAATACAGAAAATTTTTAAAAATTGCATGTAGAGAATTGAAAAATAATTTTTCTATTATGAGTCATTTTTTTCCTTTACGTTATTATACTTGAAGTACACAGAAATCCCGTTTAGCCAGAAAATCGGCCATTAAACTATGTGAAGTGTTACATATTGGAGTTTTGACTTCGTAATTAAATTGAGTGTCAGATTTTTAGAACAAGACCAATATTTAACGATGTTCATTTCTTAGGCTTTATATTTCTCTCATATTCAAAGGCAGTCTCAGGAGAGTTCACTATTTTGAAAGATGCCAATCTTCAATATTATTTCCACCAATCCACTCACATGTTGACTCAGATATAAGCTTGGGATTTTGATGCACACAGGGTCATGGACAATATATTAATGACAAGAGAGTGTCCATTTTTAGTAGTATGAAATGTGGTCAAACTATTATATAAATTTCACCTAAGTTGTGAGGAGATTCATAAATATAGCTATAAACTCCATGTAATATAGAATAGTCATTGGTTTAATATTATTTAATTGCCTTAGTGTTTTCTAGTCTTAAAAAAAGTAGACTTTTATAATGTCCTTTAAAGGGTAAACTGCTTGGAAAGGTTCTCTTGTATCAGCATTTTTCTATTTCCATTGGGTTGTCTGACAGATAATATAGAAAGAATTTTCAACAGTAGCAACATATAATTTGTGTTTTTATTTGATTGTGAATTCTGGGGTCAAAAAAAGCAAGACATTAATGGCTCTGAGGCAGATTTTACACCTGTTCTGGAATTGCAGTCTCTCGGGTCAGGACTTCATTTATGCAGCCTACTGGATGTACAAAATTGAGTCTGCTCATCATATGAGCAAATCTGTTGAATTGCCCTTGTTATTGGGATTTACCACTGCCAAAGGTCATGGAGCATCTCTGTGACAAATTTCCTAAAGAACAGCCTTCTGTTTATACCTAGCTTCTCAGAAGCCATAGTTAAGCTTGCATAAATGTCCAAGTTATCACAGAACTAGATTATGCTTGGGGAAATAAAGCATGACACCTAAATGTTACCAAACTCACTCACGTAATCTTTGAACTACACATGCACTCCTGGCTTTTTCTAGCTTCTCTAGAGATCTTTTTTTGGGGGTTTTTGGGGGAGAGCATGTCTAGTAGAACCTTACTTATTCTAGGCTATTGTTTGAGGGTTTATGCATTTTATGTGTATTATGAATTAAATTTAAAGAGACTGTTAGACACATTGTAAATGGTCTATTAAATATTAGTGAAAATAGTGCCATCAGGAATATTGCAGGAAAACATGTGTCATGTTATAGCTTCCTATTTCACATGGCCTTATTCATCTTTTTTGAAAAAAAAATTCCTGAAGTTGGACACTACTTGCTTGTCTTTGGAATGATATAATGTCCAGCAAAGTCTCTTTTTATTTTATCGTGTCAAAAAACATTTTTTTTTAAATCACCATATTCAACTTTTGTCTCCACAGTGAAACAGAATATATTTTAAATGTCAAACTTATCTTCAGATGGATCTTCACAGATGCTGTTTTAAAAGTTACTATTCACATATCCAAATTTAGGTCTCATGGGATCGGCTCCAAAGTACACATTTGTATGTATGGGTATATATAGATATATGTACACAAATACATACATTTGTGAAATGATGAAATTGCACAGTGAAATTAGAACTCTTTTAAAGCTCCTAATGTTCGATGTATTCAAATTACGTTTTATTTTTCTCTTTTAGAATCAACTGTTGAATATTTTCCACAATATATCTTATATTTACTAGTTTGGTGCCAACATTCTGTTTGTATTTAAAGAGATTTGCAGTTTTTGTCATATCCTCACAAATGAACTTCTCTCTGTATGATTTTCATTTTAATTTATATTTTATAGTATTCTTATGTATTTTTCATGTAGACAGCAAAATAGTATTCATCATTGGGTCATAAATTTTTCTCATTAATTTATGAAAAAATTTTTCTTTATTTTGATACTATTTTTCCTATTTTGATATTGATATTTGATATTTGAATGTTGAACATTATTGAGTGCTATGATCTGTTCTTGGTCCTGGAGATATAAAAGCCCCATTTGAAATTGCCCCCATCCATTTCTTGGAGTACTCTCAGAGAAGGTGGGGAGGCAGACAATTAACAACTAATAGTAATGCAATGCAAAAGGCCCTCTGGTGATGGAATAAACAAACTACCAAGTTCACACAGATGGGGAAACAGGTAGTAACCAGGCAAAATATTGCTGAGCTACTGATGAAGTATTCTAGTGTAGATAGCATATCCACAAGTGTGAGAGTATGAGGCAGGGAGAGAAATAACAGGGAAATGAATACAGAAGAGGAGACTACTCACCCGAAGAATAAGCTTCTCAGGAAAAAAAAAAAATTGATGAAAGTTGATATAGCTATTATCACTTTGAATTTTGGATGTTTGTTTATAATCAGTTAAATTGTGGTATTTTAAACTTAGATACCAGTGAATATCTATATTAATATTCTTGGAATTTGAACAAAGTAATTTCTGGGAATGGCAAAGAATAGTGTGTGGCAAATTAGCCTACTGCAAAAAAAGAAAGCCTTGGTAGTCAGTATCTGAGTCATTATTCAGGTAAAGTGTCCCTGAAGAAAGGGGACCGAGTATACAATGACATATTCATTATATTTCTACCATTTGAATTAATTCTAATTAGATTATATATAATAAGTTTATTATTAAAATAAGTAAATTCTACTATATTATGGATATGTGTGTCCAATTAACTTCATATATGGAAGGAAATCCACAGATAGGCCTCCATATATTTAGTGTTGCCAAATTTATATTTCTTGTCATTATCACCAGTTATCTAACAAAGAAATTAGCTGGCAAGACTAACTGATAATACATTAGTACTTTATCTCTTTTTGTTGTCACTTTATGTAAATATCATAGTTTAAAAAGTAGATGAAGAAGGAAGAGGGGGATTTTATGTTGGGCGTCTCAGACCACAACTGATAGTTTATGCTTATGAGGTGACTCATGGCGAGTCCCTAGATGGTTTACACTAATGAGATGACTTAGGATAAAGTCTAGCCGTGCCAGAAAGACTAACCATGTGATTAGAAATTTGAGTCATGTGATACCAACCTAATCTCCAGGCAATTTAGGGGGCCTGGAGACTGAGTCATGTGAGTGATGATTCAATCATGTCTAGGTAAGACACCAATAAAAATATAGGCACCAAAACTCAGGTGAGCTTCCTTGGCCGGCAGTACTTTTTGGTCATTGTGATACTTCATTGTTGGGAGAGTAACATGTCCTCAAGGTCTGTAGTAGTTTCACTTTTGAAAGCCTTCTATATTTCTCCTTATGTCTTTTCTTTGGGTAGTTCTAACTTGATTCCTTTTGCTATAATAAAACTGTAATTTAAAGTACTGTGCTTTCCTGAGTTCTATGAATTGGTCTAAGTGAATTATTAAAACTCAGAGTGCTGTGGGAACCCCAATTTTACAGCCAGCTGGTTAGAAGTGAGTGTGGCCATGGGGACCTCTGGGCTTCTGGCTAGTATTTAAAGTGAAAGTGAGAATTTTGCCCTTAACTTTTAGTTTGACTACCTCTGGGTAAACAGTTACCTAGACATGTATTGACTTATCTGCTTTTGTATAATTGATATTTGAATAATATATAATTCATAATATATTATTATATATATTATATAAACTACTACAGTCCTATTATATGTATATAACTACAGCTTTATAATCAGAACACGTAATTCCATGTAGTCTCTTTTCCCAACTTGTATGCTATTTTCTCTCTATTTTCATTCTACATGTATATTTTGAAACCTGAAATAAATTACTGTTTTACCTAAAAATGAATTCTTTGACTCTTGGTATATAATACAGTTTAGAAATATATTTATCTGAGTGTAGTTTTTATAATTTGAAAAATAATTTTGAGAGAACTATATAGATTTTTGGAATAGTTAAAAATAGGTAAAAAAGTTGAATACCAATGGCTAATGATGTTCAGACATTAAAACATGCTCAAGATTACACTAAGTAAGTAAACATAAATACTAGAGACATTAAAAAAATTAAATGATGTTGTTAATTGATTTCTGAGTTCCCTAGAGACCAAAGTCAAGAAGAAAATATATAACTCTTTTAGAAGAGTTACAGTGTCAAAAGATAAAAATATCTCTTTGGTTCTGAGAAATTTAGTAGAAATTTCAGCTGTTACTATGGGAAAGGAAAGAAATGGAGGTCCATGTTACCTTAATATGGGCAGAGACAGAAGGAAAAATTGTATATGACTTTTTTTAATCTTTAGGGTTTTGCAAAATTTATCAGAAAAAAACTATATTCATATAAACGATAAAAATCCCCAAAATAAACCTAGACATTCAGGCAAGTATTTAGTTACATTTTCATATGTTAACTATTTAGATTTTATATTATATTAAATAATAAAACAACCCCACCCCAGCTGTTGTGCTTTTAAGTGAAACAATAAAATGTATGGAAAATATTTATATTAAATATTCACTCATGCCTATCTGTTATAAAGCCATAGATCTTTCATACACACTTTATAGGTAATGAGTGATGCAATTTTCTTGAAATCAACTCAAAGAGCATGACAGAAATAAAACTGATCTTCCTGGAAGCCATTTTTTTCAGGCTGCATGTGGCTAGTAAAAACTGTATTTTAGAAATTTTTATGCAAAATATCTAATCATTCCAATGGCTTTTCAGATGCAGACCATAAATCCCTGGGATGGATTACAAAGTTATTACAATCAGAACTTAAATCCACATGACAATACAGTTTCTTAATAAATCTATGTGAAAAAATAAACTTACTATTGTATCAAGTATCCTTGCTAAACTTATTATATTCAAAAGATGTTTCACACTGGAAAAAGCTGTAAACCCATATTTTACTCAGACACTTTAAGTGTGTTCATAAAGGGCTACTCAAGAAACCCAAGCTTCCTTTTCTTTGCCCTTCTTATACACTCATAGTTTCATGCCTTTGAGAAACAGAAGCTTGAGAAAGTGTGTATGTCAGATACACATAGCAAAACATATTCTTAAGGCATTGCTTTAAATTCTGTGAATTTTAGTTTCATACCAAATTCCCTTATTTAAAGAGAGATGGGAGTGGAACCTGGCTTATTTTAAGTCCAGAGGTGATTACTTTTGAAAAATGAAACAACTTTTATTTCACTGTTTAGTCCTAAATCAGTGATATATGTTTTTCTTCCAGTCTCCCATAGTTATTTTTCTTAAGAAGGTAAAAAATAACTCCACTCAGAATTTCTAAGTTTATCTGTTATCTTTCCTTACAATAAATGCCTAAACCATATAATTTGGAACAATTTGTTAGTGTTATTAAATCATCAATTAGCCTTTGGACACACAAACTTTTCTACAGATTATTGCTTAGAACTGTATATTGAAATAAGATGTAGTTTTCACCGACCTGAAAATATAATTCACATTTTTTAAATAATATTTTTTAAATTTTAGAAAACTGCAAACCTATTACAAGGAGTTCCCATATACTCTACACCCAATTTCTCCTATTATTAACATCTTACTGTGATATGGTACATATTTATTACAATTAGTGAATCAATATTAATATGTTATTATTAACCAAAGTGCAAACTTCATTCATATTTTTTTCATTTTATCCAATTTTTTAGCAGCATCCTATGCAGGTTGCATTACATTTAGTTTTCAGGTCTCCTTGGGTTCCACTTAGCTGTAACAGTTTCTTAGACTTTCCTTGCTTTTCATGTCCTTGACAGTTTTGAAGATTATTGATCAGGTTTGTTGTAGAGTGTTCCTCAATTGAGATTGTTCTGATTTTTTTTTTCTGATGATTAGACTGGAGTTATGTGTTTTTAAGAGGGAAATCGTTGAGGTAAAGTACCATTTCCAACACATCTGAAGTCAATACATCATTTTGATTACCTGGCTAAGGTATGTTTTTCAGGTTTCTCTACTATAAAGTTATTTTTCTGTCTTTTCATATTGTACTCTTCGGAAGGCAGTTTCTATGTACAGTTCACAATGGTGTGGGAGGTTATGTTCCTCCTCCACTTTTGAGCAGAGAAATGACAGTTCTGCACAAGAGATTGTCTTTCTCCTCCATTTATTTCTTTATTCAATCATTCATTATATCAGTATAGACTTGTGGGTGTTTATGTTATACTTTGGGTCATAATCTGTTACTACTTTATTTTGTTGCTCAAATTGTGTCAGCTTTGGTCATTGTGGAGCTATTTTGTTTGGCTACTGTGTCTCTTTAATATATGCCCCAAATTGTGTTTGGTTTGTGTCTTGTTTTGTCTTGTTTTTAAGCATTTCCTTACTTTCTAGCGCTACAAGTTTCTCCAGGCTCATCTTGTATTTTTCCTACCCTAGCCCCAGAATCAGCCATTTATTAAAGCAGCCCTGGTTCCTTTTACTGGAGAATAATATTAAAAAGCAAAATCGGGGCACTCGGCATATTTGTTGCCACTAGGGTATCATTGTTTCCGGGACCCGTCAAGTGACACAGCAGTGAGATATGAATGTATACTAACCTAAGTGTATATACGTGTTATGTAATCACATTTATCCATATTAAACTAAACATGAGTTCATACTAATGTCTCCAACTCTGACCCATTATTACATGGCATATGCTTTTCCACTTGCTTATCTGCAACCTCCCACTCCAACAATTAAAAACCTGATCATCTGCCAAACCTCTGTCTAATTGTTCTGTTCTCATATGCATTTATAGCACTGTCAGAGTCATACCTCCATAGGGGACCATGTTATGAACTAGAGCACAGTGCTTATGTACAATATATTTTGCCTTTAACCTTTCAGACTGCGCTCCTTTCTAAAGGTACTTAGCTTAGGTCAGCACATTTTCCCTCACCATCTTCAGTGAGGTGGTTCTATAATTCATAATATATGTAGATTGTATTTTTCACAGCCTGCTTTCCATCCTGGGATCCCTGAACTCGAAATGATGTGTTTTAATTTTCATACATTAAGGTTTACACTTTGTGCTGTGAGGTTCTATAAGATTTTCACAAATGCTTAGGATGACATATCCACCACTAAAGCATCATACAAAATAGTTTCACTGCCCTCCACTGATCATTTTACTGCTGCTATAGCATTATCTTTTCTAGAATGCTATATAATTGGAATCATACAGAAAGTAGCACCTTTCAGTTTGGCTTTTTTAATGTAGCAATATGCATTTAATATTCATTCATGCCTTTTTATGGTTTGATAGGTAATTTCCTTTAATTACTGAATAATATGATGTATGAATGTACCACAATTTGTTTATCCATTCACCTATTGAAGGGCATGTTTGTTGCTTCCAGTTTTTGGTGATTATGAATAAAACTCCTATAAGCATATGTGTGCATGTTTTCATGAGACATAAATTTTAAAAATCAGTTGGGTAAATAGCTGTAAGTGCAGTTGCTGGATTGTATGATAAGATTATGTTTACCTTCATTAGTAAACTACCAAATTGACCAAATTGTCTTCTAAGATGGCTGTACTATTTTGTATTCCCACGAGCAATGGAAAAGAATACCTGTTGCTTGGCATCCTTGTCAGTATTTGGTATTATCAATTTGTTGCATTTTAGCCACTCTAATAGGTATGTAGTGGCATCTCATTGTTGTTTAAATTTGCAATTCCTTAATGACATACAATGTTGAGCATCTTTTCATATTCTTGGTATCCATCTGTATATCTTCTTTATTGAAATATCTGTTCAGATTATTTGCTTATTTTTATTGGATACTTCACTTTCTAATTGTTGAGTTTTAAGAGTTCTTTGTATGTTTGGAATACAAGTCCTTTATCCAATATGCATTTTGCAAGTATTTTTCCCAGTCTGTGGCTTGTCTTTTAATTCTCTTAAGAGTCTTTCATAAAGTACAAGTTTATAATTGTAACAAATTCCAACTTATCAACATTTTTTCTTTCATGAATCGTGATTTTAGCGTTGTATCTACCACTTCATTGCTAAACCCAAGGTCACCCACATTTTCTGTTTCTTTGTAGAGGTTTACAGTTTTGCATTTACATTTAAGTTTATGATTCATTTTCAGTTAATTTTTGTGAAAAGTATAAGATCTGTGTTGAGTCATTTTTTTGCATATGAATGTCCAATTGTTCCAGAACCATTGATTGAAAAGATTAGTCTTTCTCTTGAATTGATTTTGGTCCTTCTTCAAAGATGAGTTGACTCTATTCATGAGTCTATTTCTAAAATCTCCGTTTTATTGTCTTATATAATTACTTTTTTTCCAACACCACACTGTCTTGATTACTGTAACTTTATAGTAAATTTTGGAACTGGGTAGTGTGAGTTCTCCAACTTTGTTTTTCTTCAGTATTGTGTTGACTGGTGTAGGTATTTTGCCTTTCTACGTAAACTTTAGAATAAGTGTATCACTATCTATAAAATACCTTTCTAGGATTTTGATTCAGATTGCATGAAATATATAGCTCAAGTTTGGAAGAATTAATATGTTAACAATGTTGAGTCTTCCCATCCATGAACACAGAATGTCTCTGCTATTATTTAGATTTTCTTTGATTTTTAAATCAGTTTTACAGTTTTTTATATAAATCCTGTAAAATTGTTATATTTATACCTAGATAATATTTGATGCTGTTAAAAGTATTAATTTATTAATTTCAAATTTCAATTGTGCATTGATTGTATATAGGTATACAGGAAAGGTATACAGGAAAGCAGTTGACTTTGTATATTAACCTTGTGTCCTAAAACACTTCTTCTGCTCTATTATCTCTTTTTTCTTCTTCTGGTATTCTGGTTATACATATGTTACAAATTTAAAAATTATACCACAGTTCTTGGATGTTCTGCGTTTTCTTTTCTCCATTCTTTGTTCTCTTTTCATTTCAGTTCTGAAGTTTCTCTGTCATCAAGCTCATTGACACCTTTCTTGGGCACTTCCAGACTACTGATGAGCCCACCAAAGGTATTCTTCATTTTTGTTACAATGTTTTGGTTTCTAGCCATTTGTGGATACTTTCTTAGAGCTTCCTTCTCTCGGCTAACATTCCCCATTTGTTCCTGATGTTGTCTCCTTTTTCCAGTATAGTCCTTAATATATTAATCATAGATATTTTAAATTCCTTGACCTATTATCTGTGTCATATTTGATTTGGTTCCAGTGCTTTTTTTATATCTCTTCACTGTTTTTGCCTGCTTTCTAGCATGCTTCGTAATTTTTTGTTGTTGTAGAAAGCCAAACATGATACATCAGGCAATAGAAACTGAGGTAATGGGAGTTTCTGTGTTATTCCGGCTAGAAGTTGGGCTGTATTTAATGTTTACTCTAGGTATAGAATTCTTGTAGTGCCCTACTATTTGTCTATCCTGTTGCCTTTGGGCTCCCCAAGTACTCCTCCACAAAGAGAGTGTGCATCTTGCAGTTCTTTAAGCTATACATCACTGTTTTACCTTAAGCCTTGTTGGTATCATGGTAAGTTACAGTAGAGGAGAAGTATTCTGTAACTTTATGATTCAATCAAAGTCTTTTAGTGAGCCTGTATTTCTGGGCTGTGGCCTTCACAAGTTTTTCTTAGCTTCCCTCCCCACCATAGGCAGGGCAGAAAGAGTAGAAAAGCCTGGAGTGGAAGAAATGCCCTTTATTCTGATGGGTTAGTAAACCTCTGCAAGATATTTTCCCTTGGAGAATAAGTCTTTTTTTGTAAGACTGTTTGGGGGTATTTCACGGTGTTTGCTTATCCTCTTCCCCTGCTAGTACCACCATAGTATCTTTCTCAGATATTCTCATGAAATATAGATAAGTTGCCTAGCAGTAAAACCCAGGAAAGTGTAGAGTCCCCACTAATAATGCAGCCCCCTGGAAGTCCTCACTTTCAATCTAATCCCTACTGTGTCTCCAATAATATATCGAAGATACAGCTTAAGAATTTCTACCCCATTAGGGCTCCATCAACTTCTCTCCATGTATTCTGAAATCGACCATAATTCTCTATATTTTCCTCTCTCCATATTTTTGGGGTAGTGGTTTGTTCTGCAACTTCAATTCTCTAATGGGTCCAAGAAAAATTATTTTCAGGTTTTATGCAGCTTTCTCATTTTATAAGAATGGGAGTGATGACTTCCAAACTCTTTACATGTCATAGCTTAAACTGGAAGTCTCTACATTTCATTTTTATGTCTACAAGATTGGCCCAAGCTGTGTGCTGAGTTCCACACTAACACAGTCAATTCCATAAGGAAGGTTTTCAGTCATCACTTAAGAACACCAACTGCCCCATCTCTGGGTGTAACTATTTATGTGGGAGTTTCATTCTCTCTTTGGGGTCACTTACATCTCTTAGTATAATGAGGATTGGAAGAGTCACTATTGTTATAGTTTCTCCAAAGTTACCTACCTAGAAGCCTCTCCTTCCTGTTCCTGAGGATCTCCAGGACAGTGGCTCATATTGCTACCAGTACTCTCTTTTCAAAAAGCTTTTCTCGCCCGGGCACGGTGGCTTATGCCTATAATCCCAGCACTTTGGGAGGCCGAAGCAGGTGGATCACCTGAGGTTAGGAGTTCCAGACCAGCCTGGCCAACATGGTGAGATACTGTCTCTACTAAAAATCCAAAAAATTACCCGGGTGTGGTGGCAGGCACCTGTAATCCCAGAAACTTGGGAGGCTGAGGCAGGAGAATCGCTTGAACCTGGGAGGCAGAGGTTGCAGTGAGCCAAGATCACGCTATTGCACTCAACCTGGGGAACGAGAACTCCATTTCAAAAAAAAAAAAAAAAGCTTTTCTCTCTGCACTGCCTCAATAGAGGAGAGAATGAGAGCCCTACTTCCTTGTATTGTGCCATTTCTTCATTCACCATCATGCCACCTTACCAGGTGAGGGTAGCTTATCTGAATTCATAGAAAGATTAGTGGTTTTAAAAGCAATTGCAAGGTAGAGGCAAAATTTTTTAAAAGAAATCTGTACACTAAATATATATTTCAGATAGTCTAAGCTAAAAGCACCAAAGAATTTAAGCCTTCATTACAAGTCATGATTATTCAGAAAAGAACTCCTCTTTACCTTCTTATTCATTGTATCATCAACAATTACTTATCGGATTCTATTTCAGTTGCTCTTCCACATCCTAGAATACAACTATGAACATCTCTCTCCATTTGAGACACCTAACATCCTACTCGCAGAAATTAAAAAGACCCCCAGGACACATCTCCAGTACATAGCAATACATTTATAATATACAGTAATCTGTTCTTGCAGAATTCAACCCAAGCAAGAAGTCCTTAGCGGTCATTGGAACCCCAAGTCTTTAGGAACAATTCATGTGTAAGGACTGTGTGTGAGCACGTGAAAACATCCACTCAGAGGTCCACAGCAGCAGCAAATGTGAGTGATAGGCATGAATGTTAGAGTTTTCTCAATATATAGTGAGTAACTCTTAGAACACACACAGGCTCACACATTTTCACTTCTCTAATTGCAAGTTGTTCCTTTCATAATGGAAACTGAACTTTATTATTATTTAGGTGATGGGCTAATAGTTGAGACATGTTTCTTAATGACACATTAGCTAAATAAATACATAAAATCTCTAAAATTTTCCGTTTAGCAGCCCTTCACATTCTTAGACAAGACCATTCTCAAGTCTCAAATTTGAGAATAGGGAAGGTGGGCACTTTCTCAGTTCTATGCATGTGGTAAAGAGAGGGAGCATTCAGCTTAATCATAACTGCACAACTAGATAAGATATGGAATGGGCAAATTTGAGGAAGGAAATAGTTGAGGAGACAGAGAGATAAATAGAGGTAGGCAACTGCATTTTCCTGTGGCAAACAAATCTTTGCGTTTAAGATTAAATTACATTAGCCTTGGGGTAAAATAAAGTGAGTAGAATAAGCTTCACTTGGAGAAATCAGCCCAGCAGGGCTGTCAGGTTGCACAATTCTAGGCGTACCATGCTCATGGTGTTTAATATGAAAAGCATTCCTTGGAGTACAGTGCCATTTACATGGATTGCAATGTGGATGATGCCCCCCCTCCCTGGAGTTGTGCAACACAGCTTGTAGTGACAGAAGCCTTTAGAGTACTAACAATTTTAACTTTCATGTAAATTACTTGTAATTGTTACTTTCTTTGGAAAGTCTTCCAAAATCAGCCATCCCCTGCATCTGATGCTAAGTTAAATGTCTTTTCTCAACATTTTCATATGCTCAGTATACTGCTATCATAGTTCTTATCGCACTGTCTTACAAAAACTGGGTTACTTCTCTGTTTCCCCTCCTAATTGTAAGCTCTGGGTCTTTTCTCTCTCTGTACCAAAGGTTGCAAGCACGGTGTCTGGAACAAAGAAAATGTTCAGTAGATGTTTCCTGAATTAAAAGTAAATTATTCTCCACAAAATACACCCAATTTCTTGGCATTTTTTCCTAATATTAATTTGTTGTCAATGTAGTTCGCAGAGAATGCACTATGCTGCTATTTACTAAATTAAATATCTGCTTGAAGTAGCATATTAAAAATTAAGCTTAGTTAAATCTCAATTTCCTGTGATCATTATATAAGTTGCTCATTGCTGTATCTCATATTAGCTTGGTTCAATGACTAGATAGCAATTAACATGAGTGCTTAATGACCACTTTCCTATTTTGATATATTACTAATGATACTTACATTTTAAAGTGCTTTGGGGTTAATTATAAATGCTTATAATTTGCCTACCCTTCTGGCTGACAGCACATTCTTACACCTAAAAATATGATGAGTACTCCAGACCTGTGTAGGAAGAAGGCTGGTCTACAGAGGCTCAGCAATCAACATTTCAATTCTTCAGTTCTCTCAACTCATCTCAACTATTTTTAGAATCTATATTGTAGCATCGATAATGCAAAAAAGAAAATATTTTTGAAATGTGATCCAAACTTTAAGTGTTTTGTGATAACAGAAAAGAACATATTGTTATTGGGCAATTATAACTCTCCCTTACCAACAGGGATTTAAGGGGTAAGGCAATGGTCTTTCCTTGTTTTTTTTTTTTTCTCTCTCTCCCTTCTGATTTGCACCTATACTCATGCTGCTTCTTTTGAGACTATTTATTTATTTATTTATTTATTTATTTTTCAAGACAAAGTCCTGTTCTATTGCCCAGGCTGGAGTGCAGTGGCGCCATCAGCTCACTACAACCTCCACCTCCCAGGTTCAAGCAATTCTCCCGCCCCAGCCTCCTAAGTACTAGCTGAGACTACAGGCACATGCCACCACGCCGGGCTAATTTTTTGTATTTTTAGTAGAGACAGGATTTCACCATGTTGGCCAGGCTGATCTTGAACCCCTGAGCTCAAGTGATCCTCCCACCTCGGCCTCCCAAAGTGCTGGGATTACAGGCATGAGCCATGGTGCCCAGCCCCTTTGGAGGCTATTTAAAAATTGACTTCTCCAGGAGATGATGCTGTGATTCTAACATACCTGACAACTCAGAAGATGCATATTATTTAGAGGAAGTCATTAAACAAACTTTATCTCTTGGATATGAAATGAATGTCCAGATGTAGAAATGCAACTATCACAGGCATTTTTATTGTTTTCATAGATTCTACATTAATATAATAAAAAGCTGAAGTGAAGCTGTGTAGTTAGATTGCTCTCTCTCATTTCACACGCTTAACTATCTTTATAAACATTCCAATAAGTTCAAACTAAATTATAAACTTTGCAGTCCCTAGCAATGTATCTCGTTTCTTGTCTGCTTTCTTAAAATAGTCTGTACAATGTCCATGGATAGTATTCAATGATTATTATTAACATATTATTTATATTAAAAGTATGTATTTTAACTTTCTGAATTATTTAGCCTAGCTAATAATCCTAAAATAAGATAATGACAGTTATATGCAATAGAAAACTAGAATGCAGTTGGCATTTTGTTATAATACTTCAGCAGGTGTAGCCAAAAGTTTATAGCTTTTGTCATGATGATTTGTTGACAGCTGTCCAGCAAAACAGTTCGAAAAGATGATTTGCACAGGCCAGCTTCAAGGAAGACATGATTAGGGGGAGCAGGCAGTCACCTTAGAGTTGTGCAAGTAAGCGTACAAATCTAAAAATTAGAGATCAGAAAGATCCCAGTGGTTCATGGACTTTAAAATTCTCTAGAATAGATCGATGCACTGAACCCAAATCACATCAAAAATGAAAGTTATCCTCTTCTTATGACTACTATTCCTGCTTCAGTACCTAAAATATATTTGTGGATTAATGTTGACTGAATATAAGAAATGACAAAGCTACTGCCACCACAGCATCAAAAAGAATCTAAATGGGAAATAAGAAGTTGGCTACCTTTACAAACACATCTCAGAATGGATACTGATGGTGTCATAATTTTGTGGGCCACACAATTGTGTTCTTCATTCATGAATGAATCTAGCATTTTATTATAAGTACTAAAGTGATATTTAATTATAGAGTTAAAATTGACAAAATGGTAAATAATTTAGAAGTAGAACATTTGTTTATACTTGATTAAACTGTTTTGGTCATTATGTATCATTTCACTCCTTGCCTTTGAATAAAGATCCTCATTTTCATTTACTCTTAGCACACTTCAAGAAATGCAATTAAAAGCTGATGAGTAACCAAGATAGTGTTACTGGGAATGAGGAAATATTTACTTTCTGTAGAGTGCAAATTAAATATGCAGATTTTGTATTGAATAGATCACAATTTTACATAAATCTCAAGCAATGTGTTTGAAAGGCCAAGCACTAATAATTTGTTGCCCATTCAAACAATTGTTTTCAAGTTCCCTTTATCATTTCTCTGTACCTCAATTGAATGAGTCACTCATATTAGATTGCTGGTCTTATTAAGAAATCCATTCTGTTGAGTATCTTAGACATTTTTAATAAAAGATCTTTTTTATCACTTTCGTATTTACATTGTTCAGATGCATTTAACTTGAGTATTTTGTCATTTAGATTAATAACTCAGAAATCTGTTAGTGCAACCGTTCTTATGTTACTTTTCTTAGTGCTATGAAATGTGCAGTTTTGAATCTCTGAAATGTTATAAACGACCAGATTGCTAATTGCTTTGGATGCTGTGAAAAATAATTACTCCACATTATTTTTGATATTTAATTGACAGTGTAATGCATTTAACTAAAGACCTGCAATAAACTATTTCTAATTACTGAGGGTGGTGGAGTGGAAAAGTAGGCTGTAAAACTTTACAAGGGAAACAATGTTTCTCCATTATGTTAAAAGTCATTGTTGATATGACTTTTTCAGAGACAAAACATTCCCCCAAATAGGAAGTTCTAGAAGTCTAGAAAGAGTTGTGGAATATTTCTACTCATGACATAGTAAGGATTGTTTTAAATTATTACTTTTGAATAGATTGTACTGGTGATAGATGTCATATACTTAATTTATTATACTTGCAGTAAATTTTTTTTCAGATGGCAGAACTTTATGAGAGAGAAAATCATGGCACTGCCAGAATGAGTAATATTTGTCACTGGCCTGTATTCGATTTATTCGGCTTCTGTAGGACATTTAGCTGAAAAGCTCTGCCAAATTTTAGATGTCATTGAAATATGTAGATATTATCAGGAACCAGGTCTGTTCTTATTTCTTGAAGTAAGGACTTACTGTTATAAGCTGATCTCTGAAAATAACACTTAGAACCTGGCACAAGGAATTCTCATTGTCTACTAGTGTCACAAAGAGAGATATAAAAGATGTTAGGCCCTTTGAAAAGATGTGTACTCTTTCTATTGTCCTGTGACTCTAGGATATTAGTAATAATCAGCATATTCTTCTTTTCCTCCTTGTAACCCCTGGTTTTTTAAAAAAGTCTCAATCAGTGTTTTGTTATATTGTTGATTTAATTTTGATTATGTGAATTTTCCAAAACACAGCTAAAATAAGTGACCTGTTTCAGGGAATGTAAATTATTTTCAGAATTTCAGAAATTGAAAAGGGATAAGAGGAAGGAGAAAATGCTGGGCTGGTGTGAAGCGATAGCCCGTAACCCTCACAGAATTCCAAACAACACGCGAACACCCGAGATCTCAGGGGATTTGGCTGACGCGTCACAAACCTCCACACTGGTGAGTGGAAAGTTACTTTACCTCAAACTGGCTTATATGTAAATAGAATGCTAAAGAAATGTGGAGAGGATGACCTTATAAGTAAATGTTATCGTTGTTTACAACAGTATTTGCATTTGTATTATATAATAAGTTCATATAGATTTGGTTAGTTAGTAAACTAATAAAAATACCTTAGTGACATATAATATTAGAGTTTAATTCCAATTAAACAACTGTTTCTCTTTTTGTTAGTTTGGACATCATCCATTTATTATGTTAGTGACCTTAAAAATATTTAAATTAAAGTTTATGTTCTTGGATTCTATACTGCGTAATGAAATCTTTGGAAGAAAAGTAAGTACAGAGTCATCTAAAGATGATTTAAAGAAAATCAGAATCCTACTTTCTGTATTTTTCTATATTTTTTCTAAAAATGTCTCAGTAATAGAATCAAAAATTATAATTTTCACAACAAATTGTGAATTACACAATTGCAAAAATAATTTGAAGACCAATTCAAGAATGTGCTCCTTCATGTTTTGTTTTCTGCGATAAGTTTAAATGCTGAGCTTTAACTAGCTATCATTTTCCAGGGATTAGGACAAAGCACTCATTAGCAAAAGGAATTTTAAATGTTCTTTGTTTCGATTTGGCTGTAACATTCTTCATTTTAATTTAAAGGAGGAAAATTCCATTCGGTTTCCAGGTTTTAAACTAATATTAGATATATTTTAATGATTGTTTTACCTTTTTACAAGAATGAAAGTGTTTTGATTAGCCTGATTTATTAGCAGTTGAACATACAAGTAAATATGAACAAAGAATCATTTAGGGTTTTTTTTTACTGTTTATTTTGTTTTATTTTACAATTTCTATTATTTGACTATCTTAGTATGTTTGGGCTGCTATTACAAAATACCATAAACTGGTAACTTATAAAAAACAAAAATTTATTTCTCACAGTTCTAAAGTCTGGAGTCCAAGATTAAGGTGCTGGCTGTTTTGGTGTCTGGTGAGGGCCTGCTTTTCTGATTCATAGATGGTGCCTTCTCACTGTGTCCCTACATGTTGGAAGGGGCAAACAAGCTCCCTCAGGCTTCTTCTATAATGGCACTAATACCATTTATGAGGGCCCCACTCTCATGACCTAATCACCTCCCAAAGGCTCCACCTCCTAATACCATCACCTTGGGGGTCAGGATTTTGACATGAATTTTGGGAGGATACAAATATTCAGACCTTAGCAGTTACATAGAAATAGCGACCTTGAATTAACCTTAGTGAGTTGATATTAAGAGAAATCATCTGAAAGAATAGGCTTTCACTTGATAAAACATAGAAAGAGAAGTGAGGATCTTGCTTAAATCCCACCCTTAGATTGTAAGGGGAGGGCTGATGATATGGAGAGATGTGTGCAAAACTACTGGATATTCAAAGTTTTAGGGAATCGTTTCCTTTTGAAATTGTCATCTGCGTTATCTCGTCTCACTCTAAAATGACTTATGTGTTACACTTGGATAGCACAAAACTGTGGGGCATAAGTTAACAGTACTAAAACATTGTATTACATAATATTTATGCATACAGCTGTACTTTGTCAGGTATCATACTATAACCAAGCATTTTTAAGTAAGAAAAAATTACTGCTTCTGTGCTTTAGTGCTTAACTCCTATTTCATGGAATCGTAGATCAAAAACCATAAAAACTGTGAGCAAATTTTTGGACTGGCTTTCTGCCTATAATTGGGTAACCTAATAATAAACCTAATGACATCTTCATTTTACAGCTTGCACCATGGCCCAGGAAAATTAATTGACATTCCTAGTGCCACTTATCTAGTAAATAATAAAAGGGTTACTGGGAATGGGACTTCTCAAAACAATGCTTTTTCTACTACACCTCATAATCTCAATTTCTTGATGACATTTTCTTCACATTCAAATAATTTTAATATAAAGAAAAAGATATCAAGTTACCAATGGAATTAAATCCAGTAATTAAATCTAATGCTGTATTACAGGGATAACCTCTATACACTTTAACATATAACCCCCAAATCTCAGTTTCTTAACATATAAAATAAGAGATTTCTTCCTTGTGTTATGGGCTGATGTGTGTTGGCCAGCTCTCCTTGGAGGTTCACTGCCAAATCATGATTTAAAAATCCAGACTCCTTCCATCTTTTGATGCTGCCTTTGTAAGCACATGGTCACGGGGGAAATGGAAGAGCTTGTGTGGAACATCGAGCATGGGCCATTATGGAGCAACCTTGTATGCAAGGACGTCCTTCCATTTCAGGCCCAACTGAGTTGCAAGGGAGGCCTTTCTATGTGGCCAGGAAAAGGAGATGGAATTAGTGGGCATCTAGCCCATCTCTGCCACAGTCCATTTTACCGGCCACCAGATATTCATGTCATGTTCCATTATCTCCAGAAAAGAGATTATTACTCTTCACGAGTGACAACTCAAATTCTTTCAGTCACTAATTTCAGCACAAATCCGCGATCTCTGGTTAGCCATTGTCCTCATCAAATGATGAAAATGAATCACCCATGAACAAATTACCTGCATTTTGCAATCCACTTCCCACACACACAATATAAAAGAGAAGCATAGGAAAAGGGAATCCACAATAAACCGTGATTCTTGGATAGAGAAAGAATCAGGTACACATATCAATCACAGGCACAATCCTGCTGGAAAGACATTATAAAGTCTCCCAATCTAGAGGTCAGAGAGGATCTTTGAATAAGCTCTGACCACTTCCCTGGGATATCTTCCTTGTCCGTAGTTCCCTCTAGCCACTGGAAATGACTTCTCAGATGTTTCTCTTTTTCCGTTATTCTACTTAACCATGTTTGAAGTGCCTATTGAGAACTATATTACCTTAATTTCTTTTTTCCTGTTTGGGGAAGATAATGGGACCTAGAGTTATTTTAAGTTTTAAACATTTAAGTGTTATATTCCGGAATCATGGGGTTTTAGTACTACAATTCCCTGAGATCTTAGCAGGGTTTGCCTTGAGTCTGTTACACAAATGGAACTTTTCACTGGACCTTTGTTGTTCAATGCCTTCATCAATGTCATGTTCCACCATTTGGGCTTTAGCAGAAGCCAGCCATTTTGCTCAATAGTCCTGGAAACTTCTGTATTCTGTTTCTCTACGTATCTGCCTTCACACTAGCCACTCAATGTTTCTCTTGTAATACCCTGCCAAACGTAGCCAGTAATAGTCAACACACACTATTAAAGTTTTGTTTTCCAATCTCTTTTGAGTATTGCCAGCCCAGCAGACTCAGTGCCTCTCTAGTTAATTCAAACAGCAGTTTTGCCAAGAGTTTTGACAAAACATTATGCAACTAGAAGGCTTTCTACCTTTGAAAGCAGTTTCCTTTCTGCCCATTGCCCAGCTATTAAAGAAATGCTGTATATTTTAGATTTTTGCTATGGTAGAATAGGCTTTGGCTTCAAATTTATGTATTTCAATAGCATAAAAATTGGAGTACAGTCAGGAAAACAGAAAGAAAACCAGCAGTTTTAACAAACAGAATAATATAATATGCAAAAGTATTTAATCTGGTATTGGAAAGCTAAAATGTCAAAAAGGTTCACAAGTTTAATGTCTGAAGAAGTAACAACCACTCATACAGAAGAGTGACAGAGGGAGGAGGCTGGAATTGTTAGAACCTGAAAGGCTAGAGGACAAGCCCCTCAAAACTGTGCCTCGGGCCTCTGAGGAGGAGTACATCTCCCCAGATACAGATACCTCAGGGGTTCAGAGGTGGGATCCTGTGGATCTAGGGCCCAGACCCCTGAAGGGGGTGCACTGCTCTATTTTTATACATCTGGGGTGGTGGTGGTGCAATAAAGATAGTTCAGCAAGTGTGAAATAAGCTTAGAAACTGGACCCAACGTCCACTGCTGATCTAAAGAAGCATTCCTGGAATGAGACTGACAGAAACAGGATAAACAAGAATGAGTCCTTTCTCCTCCTGACCTCTAGTTGCCTTCAGGACTACCATTGGCAGAACCCAACCAAAAAGTTAGTGGCAAAGAAGAAATCTGGTTTGAAGGCTCCCAGCTTTAGGATCTTGAGATAGAATATAGAAAAATGGGTTTAGGGCCAAGAGGTAATAACTTAGTAATCAGTATAGAAAGTTAAGGTTAGGAGCCTTAATAAATAAACTCAGACATTTCAGACTTAACATGATAAAGGTTTGCTTTTGCTCACCAGTCACTCTGATACAGATAATTTGACACTCCAACCAAAAACAAAAAAAATGCAGAGTTCTCCTGCTGCTATTATATTATAAATATGGCTTTTGAATTTATCAGAGAAGAGAAAGAATGGGAGTGGGTAATCATGGAGATATATGGTTTAGGTTTGGAAGTGATATGCATCACTTCTACCCTGATACCTTTGGCTGGAAACCAGTGACATAGACTAATGGATCTGTAGGAATGATGAAACATACAGTCTTCTTATATAACCTGAATAGGGAAATTGAAAGCCTTTAGCCAGCCTCTATCACAAATGCATTCCTTCTTTGGTAAGTCGCCTGCTTATCCTACATTTCCATTGTATATACCCATGCATTTATTATTACTATTTTGCTGTCACCCATATCAGTTGAGGCTTTCCAGTACAAATTATACCCATCTAAGGATGATGATAATAATGATGGTGGCTGATTATTATGTTCCAAGAACTTTTCTAAGTGTTTTACAAATATTCTCATTTTTAATACTTACTACAATCCAGTTTGGCAAGTGTGATAATTACCCCCATTTTATAAATAAAGAATCTGAGGTATAGAGAAATTTAAAAACCTGTCCAAGGTGACAGGTAATAACTTGTGAAACTGGGATTCCAACAGTCCAATCAGTCTCAATCTAGAGGGCCACTCTATCACGTCTTTCTCAGGTTAAGGGGAAGAACACAGTCATTATTTGGATTGTACATATTTGACTAAACACAAAGATTATAAATGAGATAATAATTCATTGCACTGTGGCATAAAGACAAATAGGATCTTTCCTTTATAATCCAAGATTATACATATCTACTGAATTATTTTCTGCTCTGCATTGACTGACTTATAGCCAGTCTCACAGCCGCTTTCTGTATAGAATTCTCCATAACTGACCTGATTGAAAAGAGTATTTTTTCCTTTTTTAATCTGTAGAGCAATTCATACTACCTGTGTTTTAAATTCGGAGTATATTTATTGAGCTGAAAATCTTTCATAATGAATAATAACCTTGAGGGGTTTGGAAGATTATGCTTATTAAGCACATATCCTCACAATTGTAACCTAAGGGCGGGAAGTGGCCTCCTCTTGTATGACAGCCAGGGGAGAAACCTCTCTTTTAAATTTAGTGTAACACAATTTTACTCATTAAAAACAAAAACATCTTATACCGACTATACCCTTAAGGAATTTACTGAATCAAATAAGAGTTTCAATATTAAATTTAAAATGAGAGCAAAGGAGATCATAAGAATCAGAAGTAAGAAGGTGAAAGATTTTATGAGGATTAGAGTTGAAAAATCCATGGAAGTCAAAACAAGAAGATTAAAAAAATGTCATTTTAGATGATCAGCAATGACTCTAGAGAAAATTACACTCCTATAATCAATTATGATTTTGTGAGTCTCCAAATAGACGAGTTACAAAGAAAAAAAGAACAAAGTGTCACTCTATGTGTTTGATAGAGGTGACTTGCCACTTTCAAACATATATTCATCAGCTCAGAGCACACTTTCTTGCCTGTGTATTAAATTCCAGGATGAGATGCTTGTTGCTCTAGAAAAAAATTAAAGAGGAGAAACTAGATAAGAAACTCTCAAGGAGAAGTATGTAATACTCATACATGAAATTAAAATGAAAAATGATTTGTAATCAGACATATACAACTTTTCAAAGCAGTCTTTATGTCCATCATTTCATTACAGCTACAACCCATTTTAGTCAGATGCACACAATGCAGATTTCATTATTCAAACAGATAATAAAATAGGACTGTTAAGAGTTTAGGCATTACACTCCAAATCATAAGAATTTAGGTCTTCTAATTTTTAGGTTATTTATACACAACACGCATTATAAGAAGTTGATACTGTTGTTTGCACAACACTAGTGGAAAGACTATAACTCAGCCGGGTGCAGTGGCTCATGCCTGTAATCCCAGCATTTTGGGAGGCTGAGGCAGGAGGATCACTTGATGCCTGGAGTTCGAGACTAGCCTGGCCAACATAGTGAAATCCCGTCTCTAATAAAATACAAAAAGTTAGCCAGGCCTGGTGGCAGCTGCGTGTAATCCCAGCTACTTGGGAGACTGAGGCAGGTGAATCGCTTGAACCCAGGAGGCGGAGGTTGCAGTAAGCCAAGATCTCACCACTGCACTCCAGCCTGGGTGACAGAGTGAGACTCCATCTCAAAAAAAAAAAAAAAAAAAAAAAAGGCAAACTGTAATTCAAAAAGATCAAATGAAAAAAAAGGTAGTAGCAGGTAAGAAGGGAGCATTGGTGAGCTTGGGTTCTGTCAGATTTTAAATGCCAAGATTTTTCTAATTTAACATAAACAATCTCTAGAAATAAAACAAATTTACTGATAATACATGTTTTGCAAGTCAAATTTTCAGCTACTGAACCAAATACCTTCTTACACAGCGTAAGTATTAATAAAACAAGCAGCTAAAAATAAACGTTTAATTTTGTCATAATCTTTTGTTTTCAAAGTAGAGTAGATGTATTAAAAGTTAAAGTTTCAAACTTATGAAATGAAAGATCAAGAATGAAAAGTATATACTTTTATTTTGACTTTTAGAAGTATGTAAATGAATTTTATGTTTTAATTGAGGAATCTTATCATTATCACCTTATTTGTTGTTCTAGTTCTTGTTACTCATAGGCCATTCAATTATCCTTTGTTTGAAGCTAAACCAGCCCACTTGGGTATTTCAATAGTACGGATGAAAGCAGCCCTTGGGCTTGAGATTTTTTTTCTTCTAGAATCCCATTCTTTGTTATTTCATAAACACTGCCATTCTCTGGATATCATACAGAAAACAATCTGGCTTTCACTCATCCCATTGTGCTCTGCTCAAGCTGTTTATGCATTCCACAAATTTTATTAAGTTTTTATTATATTCCTTGAGCAGAGCACATGAACTGAGCAAAAGTGAGATTGTTTTTCTTATAAAGCTCTATTAAGCACAATATCTTGTATATTAAACCTTTTCTGCTTATTAGAAATGCCATATGCCTTAAAATATGGAAGAACTAATCATAAAGATCAAACAAGTCTGAGATGGTTTCTGTGATCAAAATACATTGTAAAAGTTTCAGAAACTAAAATGATTACAAAATTACCTTCTGTTATACTAATATTCTGCCTTCAGTAAGAATCTAGAATATTGCAGATAGTTTCCCCAATGCATATGACAATGAAATGTAAATTTGTCCTTACAAAGAAACCAAATTTACCAGTTAATATTTACCAGTGACATCCTCCTCGCTCTCTTCCGAGTTGTTCCCATCTTCTACTTTTAGTCTATTACAAGGTTAAAGGAAATCATACATCCACCTACAGCAAATGGACCAGAATTGCCCCGCAAACATAGCCTCTGTTGGAACCCAAATAAATCGTAAACAGAAAGAGGAGGTTGAGTATATTAAATTTCTCAGTAAACCTATTGCCTTATTTCTAACAGACTCACCCTTATTTCTTTTAGTCTCTGAGCAAGTGGGCCAGTTTATTATACAGTGGCCTTAATGCATTCTGAAAATAAATCAAGTCAGAGCAGATAGAGTTTTCAGTTGCGGTTCCTCATTTTTCTCCCTCCTTTTAATTCTTTCTTATTCAATCATGTATCAGTTATTGTTTCCAATTGCTATTACAAAGCCTTTACTAAGTACTGCCAAAGCAATGGTGAATGAAATCTAAATTTTTATTAGAATAACCATCACAAACAAATGAGAGAAATTAAGCAAAAGACGTGATGCCTTTAAAGAACTTTGATTTTTGTAAGAAAGTAAAATCATTAAAAATATATCCCAATGGTTGTTATGGAAACAGATTGAATTGAAGAATGCGAAGGGGAGACTGATGCTTTAAACTTCACACCATGAGGAAAAAATTACATTAGCTGTGCAGCTTAAAGTATCGTATTAACTTTAATTGTATAGTTACTGAACAATGTCAAAACATGATTATTCACAATAGTAATAATTGATCTAAAAATGCTCCTTACATGAATAAATCGTTTCCTCTACGGAGTAAAGTCATGAGATCATGTTCACAGCTGCTCTTTATCAAAATGTGTCATGTCTGTGTGCTTAACTTAGATATAAATGAAGTTGTGAGTTCCTCCGAAAGATGTTTAATTCTTAGTGGTTGTTTAATTCTGCTATGTGTGTATAGTGTTTAGAACACTTTAGTTTTTTAAGATCTTAATTTCATTTTCAGAGGATCAGTGGGTGGGTACTCAAATAGGAGAGGCCTTACGTGTGTATATGTGTGTGTGTGTGTGTGTGTGTGTGTAACTGAGGTGCATTGTCTCTCCCCATTCACAGATAACAAAGATGCCAAAGGTTTCTTCTTTGTCTTTGGTTTTGTGAGAATGTTTTTATGTTTTATAAAAATGGAGCAGGCAGGACAGATTAGCCTTGTCTTTGTTGAGTCAGCTTGGTTTTGCCTCAGAATAAAAATTGTAACTGGAAATAAATGGGACCTGTTAGAATAGGACTACATAATCCAGAGCTGTTTCCATGTAAAAGACAAGTGAAATAAATAAATTATAGTTCTCAAAGAAGTGTATATATCAAGGCACAATAATTAATAATACAATCGTAATATTGTAATGCTTTTTCCAAGCCAAAGATTTTGGATGTTTACTCTAAAAGTTCTCAGTAACTCTGAAAGTAGGTAATAACTCTTCTCCTTATACAGAGAGAGAAATTAAGGTCCAGAAAGATTAGAAAAGTGGTGGAACAGGAACCCAGAGTCCTATATCTTCCCATTCCTTTATGCTGCTTCATACAGAATATTTTCTTCATGTAAATATTTGATAGACAGTTGCATGATATAGCATGACGGTTCTTAACCTGGCACAATTACTCTGCGGATTCTCCATCTGCAACACACAAGCTTCTTAAGTCCATTATCAACCACCAGGTCCATTACAGATTGCACTGTCTAATTAATGAATTGTTTAGTATTCGGCATTGTACATTGCTAAGTTGCAATTTTGGGCTCCATAGCTGTCTGTTATCATGGAACAAAATAGGAATAAATGAATCACAGAGAAAATGAATGATTGGCTATATTCTCATTCAGAAATATTTCAATCACAGTAATCACCCCGTTGGAAAATATCTTCATTAATTTACCTGGCTACTGTATATTGAATCATTTATGTGCCAAACACTATACTATGCAACAAATATGCAGTTTGGTTTTTTTTAAAGACACAATCCTTATCCTCATTAACCTAGTCACATTGGCCTTGGCAAATAATTTATAACTAAGTCCCAAAAAGCAGTTGCAACAAAAACAAAAATTGTACAGTGGGAACAAATTAAATTAAAGAACTCTGCACAGCAAAAGAAACTATCAACAGAATAAACAGACAACCTATAGGATGGGAGAAAACATTTACAAGCTATGCATCCAACAAAAGTCTAATATCCAGAATCTATAAAAAACTTAATTCACAAACAGAAAACAAAGAACACCATTAAAACATGGGCAAAAACTAACACAGGAACAGAAAACCACGTACCTCATGCTCTCACTTGTAAGTGGGAGCTGAATGATGAGAACACAGGGACATATAGCGGGGAACACATGCTGGGACCTTTCAGAGAGTGGAAGGTTGGGGTAGGGAGAGGATCAGGAAAAATGATGGGTACTAGGCTTAATACTTGGGTGATGAAATAATATGTACAACAAACCCTCATGATACAAGTGTAGCTATGTAACAAAACTATACTTGTACCCCTGAAGTTAAAAGAAAAGTTTTTTAAAAAAGAAAACAAATTGAAAAAAAATGAGCAAGGGGCATGAACCAACAATTCTTAAAAGAAGACATACAGGCATCCAACAAACATATGGAAAAATACTCATCGTCACTTATCATTAAAGAAATGCCAATCAAAACCACAATGACATACCATCTCACACCACTCCAGAATGGCCACTATTAAAAAGTTAAAAAAAAAATAGATATTCTCACTTATAAGTAGGGGCTGAACAATGAGAACACATGGACACAAGGAGAACAACAACACACACTGGGTCCTGTCAGGGGCAAGTGGCAGGGGGAGAGAATTAGGGAAAGGAGCTAATGCATGCTGGGCTTAATACCTAAGTGATGGGTTGATAGATGTAGCAAACCACCATGGCACATGCTTACCTATGTAACAAACCTGCACATCCTGCACATGTACCCTGGAACTTAAAAAATAAAATAATAATTAAAAAAAAAACAGGTGTTGGCAAGGTTGCAGAGAAAAGCGAGCACATATACACTGCTGGTGGAAACTTATATTAGTTCAGCCACTGTGGTAAGCAGTGTGGAGATTCCTCAAAGGACTTGAAACAAACCTGCCATTCAACGCAGCAATCTCATTACTAGGTATATATCCAAAGAAAAATAAAGTATACTACCAAAAAAACACATGCACTCGCATGTTCATTGCAGCACTATTCACAATATCAAAGACAGGGAATCAACCTAGATACCCATCAATGGTGTATTGAATAACGAAAATATGGCACATTTCCACCATGAAATACTATGCAGCCAAGAAAAGAATAAAATCATGTCCTTTGCAGCAACATGGATGCAACTGGAGGCCATTATCCTTAGTGAACTAACACAGGAACGGAAAACCAAATACTGCATATTCACACATATAAGCAGCAGCTAAACACTGAATACACGTGGACACAAAGAGGGGAAGCAGTAAACACCGGGGACTGCTTGAAGAGGGAGGAGGGCAGGGGGACATAGGTTGAAAAACTACCTCTTGCACCCTGTACTCACTAACTGGGTGAGGGGATCATTCTTACACCACACTTCAACGACACACAATTTACCCATGTAACACACCTGCACACGCATCCCCTGAACCTGAAATAAAAGTTAAGAGAGAGGGGATAAAAAACAGAAAACAATGGGTATTCCCAGTAAACAGTGAAGAGGAGCATGTGTCAAACAAATTCTTTGGGAATGAAACAAAGACATGTAAGTGGATTTGTATTCACTCACTTTACAAAACACAGGGTAGAAAAATAACATGATAAAAGCAAATATTGCTAACATTTATTGAATACATACTACGTGCCATGAGCACCTGACGCGTTAACAACTCATTTAATCCCCACCACAGCATTATAAGAAATGTACAAACTCCTCATTTTGTAGAGGAAAACGGCAAGTAATTTGTCAAAGTTTACCCTGTAAGTAAATCAAATTTTAGGATCCATGCTCTAAGACACTCTTCTATACTGCAAAAAAATATGCTCAGGTAAAGATACAAATATTGACTTCATTAAAAAATAAGCTTAATTTAAATTCATATTTAACCATTACTAAACACTTATTTTACATATATATGTAATATTCTCTAATATTTATATATACATATATATCTTAGAGATACGTGATTCTCAAAATAGGCCTCTAATGTAGATACTGTATTCCCCATTTCACAGATGGGAATCTAGAATTTTGGTTAAACATCTCGCCCAAGGTGACACATTAAGATTGGATAGATAGATAGATATCACATATACATGATACGGCTGGCTGATTATCCTCATGGGTACAAATAATTATCCACTACATTTCTGGAGGAAGAGGTAAGGTTGTTTAATAGATTCTCTTTTTTAGGCTTAATTTATTTTAACTTTTTAGCATAATGTCATTCAGGAAAGTATTCAACATTTGAAGCCAATTCCTTAGGTTAAAAGCCAAAAGCCACCTCTTAGTTGATGGCCCGTTAAATTATTTTTATATCACCATAGTAATTGTCAACTGTAATTATTAGGTGAAATAATCCATAAGTACAGCTTTGTGATTCCACATTAAGAAACCAGCAACTCAAATGCTGGTATGAGAACTTAGACACCTGGTTTCTGTGTGTTTGATGCAGCCTACAGGAATAAAATTTAACAATCCAGTAATTCTTTAAAGATAAAAAAATGAAATAGCTTTTCACACTGCAGTTACCAAATTGTCAGCTTCCACAGACACATTGTCATACCAACCAAACTTTATTACACATATTGCAATGAGACTGCAAACAAGAACTGGTTATCTTGTTTTCATGGGTTGAATAATTTCACCTATGGAAATTAGACAAACTAGAACTATCCAATGGGCATAAAATTGCTGATGTTGTTATTGCCTCTGACTATGTGAGAATAAATTCAAAAATTAATGCAACTATATGCGTAACTGTATTATGAAAGCCTGGAAACATATCATTAACTATATTTTCTGTAATTTCTTATATTTAGCCTCCACTGCTACTGGCTCGTATTAATTCTTTTTAAAAAAAAAATAGACTGTATTTTATATAGCAATTTTATGTTCTTAGCAATATTGAGCAAAAGGTATAGAGATTTTTCATATACCCCAGCCCCTACACAAGCATAGTCTCCCCAACTGTTAACATCCCCAAAGTGGTCCATTTGTTATAGTTGATGAACCTACATTCGCATGTCATAATCACTCAAAGTCCATTGTTTATATTGGAGTTCACTCTTGGTTTTGTACATTCTATGGGTTTGGACAAATTTATAATCGCATGTTTCCACCATGATAGTAGCATAAAGAGTAGTTTCACTGCCCCAAAAATCCTCTGCTCCATCTCTTCATCCCTGCCTCCTCCCTGGCCCCCATGTATTAATTTTTTTAGTGAAAGAATTACATTCTTTTACCTAATCTTAATACAGTGCATGCTAATCTTTGAATTACTATAATATGTTGAGTTTGCTATACAAAGGTAAATGCAGGACAGAGATTTTAAAAAAAAATTACTCATAAAAATGCTTTCTTCCAGATTTATTGATGTATATTTGCCAAGTAAAAATTGTATATGCCTATTTAAGTTGTATATCGTGATGTCTTTGTATACATATACATTGTAAAATGATTACCAAAATCATTAATTAATTAACATATTCATTACTTAACATAGTTCTGAGTATGTATCTCTGTGTTGGGGGTCAGGGGTGAGAACACTTAAGGTCAATTCTTAGCAAATTTCAAGTATACATTGCAACATTATTAACTAGAGTCACCATGCTTACATTAGATTACTGAATCTTTGTATATTTTGACGAGCATCTCTCCTTTTCCCCCACCTTCCAGCCCCTGGGAACCACCATTCTACTCTGCTTTTTAGGTTCCATATGTAAGTGAGATCATACTTTTATTCTACCTTCTCGTTTTCAAGGGACAAAGTGATGTTTTCTTCAAATCAGGTTAAACTATTGGGTACTATGCTCACTACCTGAGTGCTGTGATCAGTTGTACCCCAAATTGCAGCATCACACAATATACCCATGAAACAAACTTGCACATGGACCCCCAAATCAAATAAAAGTTGAATTTATAAAAATAAATAAGTAAAAGTGTTTCATTCAAATCATCTGCCTTTTTCTACTTCCTTTCTACACAAATGTCTGCTTTCCTTTCAGAGTGGTAGATTGAACACGCCCCACTCCCTTCCTGGGGACCTCCAAAAAAAGGATTGTATAAAAATACAAAAAGGAATAAAACCATTACAGTGAATAAAGATTTCAACGAATTTCAGAAATGTAAAAGACACAATTTATTTCACTTCTGTATCAATTGTGATGTCATGTTTTTCTAGAGCCATCTCTGTTTCATCCAAATGATAATTAGATTGTCAAATTTATTAGCATAAAGTGGGTCTTATTGTTCACTTAATGTCTATAAAATCTATAGTGATGTCATCTTTTCTGTTCAAATATTGATATTTTGCTTAGTCTCTTTTTCTGTGATATTTCTTGCTAGTTATGATCCATGTTTTCCAAAGAACAGACTTTAGGCTTTTTCAATTTTCTCTATTGTACATTTGTTTTTTTTCTTTACAGCTCAAGCGAGATATATTTTACATATCATTAAGTTGATTCATTTAAAGCACACATTTCAGTGGTTTTATTATATTTACAGAGTTCTGCAATCATCAGTATAATCTAAATCTGGAACATTTTCAGCATCCCAAAAGAAACTTGTATGCATTAGCAGTTACTCACCAGCCCTTCCTCCATTCCCAACCAGTATTTGCCTCCTCCAACTAGGCAACTATGATCCACTTTGTGTCTGTAGATCTGTCTAATCTAGACATCTCATATAAATTGAATCATGCAATATGTAGTCTTTTGTGACTGACATCTTTTATTTAGCATGTTTTTGAGGTTCATCCATGTTGTAGCATGTGTCAAAACTTCATTTTGTTGTTAATAATATTTCATTGTATGAATACAACCTATTTTATTATTTGTCCATCAGTTGATTTGGGTTGTTTTCACTTCTTGGCGATTCTGAATAATCCTGCTATGATCATTCAAAATGCAAGCTTTTATGTGAACCTATATTTTTATATTCTTGGTTAGATGCTTAGGAGTGGAATTGATTGGTCTTATGGTAACTCAGTGCTTAACAATTTAAGGTACTGAAAAATGTTTTCCACAGTGGATGTACCATTTTAAATTTCCACTAGGAATGTATGAGAATTTCCATTTCTATTCTTTTTTTCCAACACTTGTTATTGTCTGTCTTTTTTTTATAGCCATCCTAATTGGTATGAAGTGGTATTTTATCAAGATTTTGATTTTGATTTCTCTGCTAACTAATGATGGTGATCTTTTCCTGTGTTTATTAGCTATCCATATATCTTCTTTCAAGAAATGTCTATTCAACTTTCTATTATTATGTTGTCAGAGTTATTTTTGTATTCTGCATACAAGTCCCCTATTAGATATAAGATTTACAAATATTTTCTTTTAGTTTATGGGTTGTCTTTTCACTTTATTAATGGTGTCCTTTAAAGCATAAAAGTTTTTCACTTTGATGAAATCCAACTTACCAGTCTTCTCTTTTATCACCGGTGCTGTTAGTGTTGTATCTAAGAAACCATAACCTAACCAAAGATCACAAAGATTTACTCCTGTGCTTTCCTATAAGAGTTTTGTAGTGTCAGCTCTCATATTTAGGTCTATGATACACTTTGAATTAATTGTTGTGCATGGTGTGAAGTAGAGATCCAAATTTATTCTTTTTCATGAATACAGTTATCCTAGCAACATCTGCCACTAACTTGGAAGACAGTTCAGTTCAATTATTTTGGCCCTTGTACATTTGTTTTTAATTTAGTTATTTTGTTCTTTTATTATTTTCTTTCTGCCATTTGCTTTGGGTTAAACTTGCTTATTTTCAAATTTCTTGATAAATGTACTTAGATCATTGAATATCCACTTATTTTCTAAAACAGTTTTTTTTCCATATCCATGGGTTCCATTTATGTGGACTCCACATTCATGGATTCAACCAATGTTGGAGCCAAAATAGAAAAAAATTGTGTCTATACTGAACATGTACAGACTCCTTTTTTCTTGCCATTACTCCCTAAAAAATATGGTATAACAACTATTTCCATAGCATTTACATTGTATTAGGAACTATAATTAATCTAGAGATGATTTAAAGTACATGGGAGGATGTGCATAGGTTATATGCAAATACCAAACCATTTTATGTCAGGGACCTGACCATCCATCCATGGATTTTGGTATTTTCAGGAGTTCCTGGAACCAGTCTTTCACAGATAACTGGGGATGACTATATGTGCGTTTTAAGGCTATAAATTTTCATCAAAGCATAGCTTTCCCTATATCACTTATTTGATCCAGGAAATACACTGTTTTAAAATTATTACTTGGTTCCAAATAGTTTTGTACTTCCATTAAGGTTTTTTGACCCATCTTAGGAGGATATTTCTTAGCTTTCAAACTTTGAAGAATGTTTTTAGTTGTCATTTTATTACTGATTTTAATCCTTAGAAAATTGTTACAATTGCTTTATGTAGCACAAAATGGTAATTTTGGTAAATTTTCCATGTGTACTTGAATATGCGTTTTGCAGTTATTAGGTACAGTGTATTATAGAAGTCAATTAGCTAAAATTTGGTAATCATGTTTTTGATATCAAGTGTGCTTATTGATTTTTTTGTTTGCATGTTTTAGTAGTTATAGAGACATGTTAGTGTTTTCCATTATGATTGTAGATTTTTCTAATTTTGTTAATTTGTTTTTAATTTTGTTAATTTGTTTTCTTTATATTTTGAAGCTATGTATTAGTTGCATAAAATTTTATTGATATATTCTTTTGTGTATTGACTGTTTTATCATTATAAAATGTTCTTCTTTAATGGTTTTGTTTCTTTCCTTAAAGTCTACCTTGATATAGTTTAGCTGAATCAAGTCACTTTTTGCAAGTTTTGTTTGATATGTATTTTCATGTTGTTAACACATTTTTCTCTGTCATTATATTTAAGTTGGATCTCTTACATGCAGCTTATAAATAGTTGTACAAGTTAAATTAGCACTGAAAATATTTGCCTTTTATTTGAGTTTATATAATGACTTTTAATATTGGTGTTTAAGTCTACTATCTTACTTTTTTTTTGTATTGCAGCTGCTTTTTTGTTCCCATTACTTCAGTTTGAACATAGCTTTGACACTTTCTACTTGTGTGACCATAGACAAGTGAGAGTCACAGTATTGAAATAACGTCACCAAGTCTATTAGCACTGGATCTAGAATTCTGTCCTTCTGACTCATATTGCTTCCCTTAATTGTGATTCATGAAAATGGTATGTTTGATTCTGAATCCACCAAAAATTAGTGGTGTGTCTTTATTTATGTTAGGCATTTAACTTTCTTATGATTATACAAATATGATAATTGCCTTATATTTATATGTATGATGTTTTTAATTTTCACAAAAAATGCATTTCTATTTCTCTAATTCGGTCCTGTATTATATACGAGCAATTATTAAAATTCACATTAGAATGGCTTCTGCTTCAACTTGGTCACTTAAAATTAGACCTCCTCAAATTTTTCTCCATTTACTCTGTGAGGCTTCCAGGGGGCTAATGGGCTAACTCACATGAGATCAGGTATAATTCTTCTATTGTAGTCCTGTCATCAAGCAGACTCAGTGCTCTTTGCTGCCAATGGCGCACTTGGTATCACTGTTTATTGGGGGACACACTTACCTCTGCTGATGACTACAGCTTCTATTACTCAGCTTTGGCCAGATGGACCCTCTATTTCCTTATTTTGTCTACTTTATTCTAAAGGTAGAACTTTATTCCTCATAGCAGAGAGACTAGGAGGCATCTTTTAACAAGCCCTGAAATATAAGGTAGAGTAAATGTGTATCAAAAAATAAATTAGCCGGGCGCGGTGGCTCACACCTGTAATCCCAGCACTTCAGGAGGCCGAGGCAGGTGGATCACGAGGTCAGGAGATTGAGACCATCCTGGCTAACACGGTGAAACCCCGTCTCTATTAAAAATACAAAAAATTAGCTGGGCGTGGTGGCGGGCGCCTGTAATCCCAGCTACTCAGGAGGCTGAGGCAGGAGAATGGCGTGAACCTGGGAGGCGCAGTTTGCAGTGAGCCGAGATTGCGCCACTGCACTCCAGCCTGGATGATAGAGCAAGACTCCATCTCTAAACAAACAAACAAACAAACAAACAAATAAATAAATAAATTGCAACTACCATGTAGGTAAGGATCTGAAGATGGGTCACTATAAAGCCAGCTCCTTCCACTTACATGGAAAGATGTTTATTCTAGAGGGCTCCATGACAATTTTTGGCATTATAAAAAGAAGTACATACTTCATTCAATCTTGCCTAATACCATCCTTGGTTGCCCATCACCAGGCTAGGCCGGGAGGAATTGTGCCAAACTAAGTCCGGTTCATTTTCTCTTCCAAGGGGCCCTTTGTTATATTATTTTCCTTATCTAGAGCTGGAGAAGCTGAGATGAAGACATTTCAAGCAAATTATTTTCTTATCACCAAGCCAGGTAATAATAAAGAAAGAAAAAACAATCTATTTCTAATTATAGTACATTAACTCTCTGCATAAACTGGTTATATGTACTTTTGTAAAATGCATGTGAAATTCTCAAAATTGATATATGTATAGCAAAAATCTATATATGAGTGCATTACTCATGATAAAAGAAAAAATTTGGCCAAATTAAATTTAAAGTTAAATTGAACAATGAACAATTCGCGAATTGGGCAGCCTCCGGAGCCAGAGTAAACTCTGAAATTGCAGCATGGCCACATGGTGGAAGAAGATTTATGGATAGAAAAAGGAAAGTGACATACAGAAAATGAAAGTGAGGTACAGAAACAGCTGGGTTGGTTATAGTTTGGAGCTTGCCTTATTTGAACACAATTCGAAATATTGGCTACATTTTGTTGGCCAAAACCTGGAGATTGGCACAAGTTTAGGCTATGGTCTGTCTACACCTCCACTTGTTATAGTTCACATTGTACAGAAAACCTTCAGGCCAAACTTAAAATTTGGAAGGAGACAGCTTTAGGCTAAACTTGATTTGAAACTCATCTGTCTGCCTATTTAAATAGATTTCTGACTGGGATTTTAAGAACCACGAATGTGGTCTTATCCGTTTCTATATATTTATTATAAATGATAAGAAGAATGCTATCCTGGTAGTTATGATGGAATTTATTCCCTAGAAATATAATTAATATAAATAGTTACATGGCCCTGGCATGGTGGTTTATACCATTTATCTCAGCACTTTGGGAGACTGAGTGGAAGGATCACTTAAGGCCAAAAATTTGAGATCAGCCTGGACAACACAGCAAGACTCCATCTCTGCAATAAATTTAAAAATTAGCCAGGCGTGGTAGCATGGGCTTTTAGTCCCAGCTCCTAGTATGGCTGAGGTTAGGAGGATAGCTTGAACCCAGGAATTCAAGGTTATAGTGAGCTACAATCACACCAATGCACTCCAGCCTGGCCAACAGAACAAGACCCCATCTCTAAAAAAAAAACAAGAAGATTAAATAAATAATTATGTGCATCTATGATAATAACATAGGTCAACCAGGAAGCTGCACTGATCTGAGTATATGCCTAAAAGGCCCTGGTATAATTATAAAGGGATTGACTTAAGATCCAATATGTGTTCTCATTGTTCAATTCCCACCTATGAGTGAGAATATGCGGTGTTTGGTTTTTTGTTCTTGTGATAGTTTACTGAGAATGATGATTTCCAATTTCATCCATGTCCCTAAGGGGAACATCACACTCTGGGGACTGTTGTGGGGTGGGGGAAGGGGGAGGGATAGCATTGGGAGATATACCTAATGCTAGATGATAAGTTAGTGGGTGCAGCGCACCAGCATGGCACATGTATACATATGTAACTAACCTGCACATTGTGCACATGTACCCTAAAACTTAAAGTATAATAATAATAAATTTAAAAAAAGATCCAATATGTGAAAAACAGGTTTATTTTCTTATAATGCTTTATAGAGATTGAGAAAATATAATAAATTATGTATGTCCTTTTGTAATTATAAATATCACCAAATTATTTGGAAGGACAAAGAGCATTCTACACAATTTCTCAGTTAGTAATTTCTTTTTGGCAGGTTTTTATCAGGCACCCAATTCCTGCTGCTAGTCTCCTAAAGTTACAACTTCAAAGTACCACAAAACAAGATGATTTTTCATATGCTTTTATTTCTGTGTCAAACGTGAAATTAGCTCAGGTGCTGATTTACAAGTACAATTTTTTGTCTTGTTTTATTTTTGTTAGAGAACATATTGTCTCTTTCTCCTTGCAATAAAACCATGTTGCAACTGCATTTGTTTTTTAAATATAACAAGACAACACATAAAATGGCTTTTATCCATTGCCTTTTTGCTTGTCAGAAGGGCTGAAAAATAAAGACAGGATTCTCCATTGGCACTGCTGCTCATTTGTAGACATGGACTGATGATGAAATCGTAGTTCACTCTGTTCTCCTTTCTTCTAATTGCCTCAGAAAAGCTTTGATTGATGTTACACAGGGGTGTGCACAATAAACTGAAACTCATTATTCCACAGTAATTGTCCCCATTTCCATTGTGATCTCTGAATTACATCCACTTTCTTCAGTGGTCTTTCTAAATAAAATGACATGCCCTACACCACGTTATTCATTTTTTCACACAAAAGCATCCCAGAGCACCTACTCGGGGGCAAAAACAATAAATAATATTTTGGTTTTGATTTTCATTTCTCTGATGGCCGGTGATGATGAGCATTTTTTCATGTGTTTTTTGGCTGCATAAATGTCTTCTTTTGAGAAGTGTCTGTTCATATTCTTCACCCACTTTTTGATGGGGTTGTTTTTTTCTTGTGAATTTGTTTGAGTTCATTGCAGATTCTAGATATTAGCCCTTTGTCAGATGAGTAGGTTGCAAAAATTTTCTCCCATTCTGTAGGTTGCCTCTTCACTCTGATGGTGGTTTCTTTTGCTGTGCAGAAGCTCTTTAGTTTAATTAGATCCCATTTGTCGATTTTGGCTTTTGTTGCCATTGCTTTTGGTGTTTTAGACATGAAGTCCTTGCCCATGCCTATGTCCTGAATGGTATTTTGGCGATCATTAAAAAGTCAGGAAACAACAGGTGCTGGAGAGGATGTGGAAAAATAGGAACACTTTTACACTGTTGGTGGGACTGTAAACTAGTTCAACCATTGTGGAAGTCAGCGTGGCGATTCCTCAGGGATCTAGAACTAGAAATACCATTTGACCCAGCCATCTCATTACTGGGTATATACCCAAAGGATTATAAATCATGCTGCTGTAAAGACACATGCACACGTATGTTTATTGTGGCACTATTCACAATAGCAAAGACTTGGAACCAACCCAAATATCCAACAATGATAGACTGGATTAAGAAAATGTGGCACATATACACCATGGAATACTATGCAGCCTTAAAAAATGATGAATTCATGTCCTTTGTAGGGACATGGATGAACCTGGAAACCATCATTCTCAGCAAACTATCGCAAGGACGAAAAACCAAACACCACAGGTTCTCACTCATAGGTGGGAATTGAACAATGAGAACACATGGACACAGGAAGGGGAACATCACACACTGGAGACTGTTGTGGGGTGGGGGGAGGGGGGAGGGATAGCATTAGGAGTATACCTAATGCTAAATGACGAGTTAATGGGTGCAACACACCAACATGGCACATGTATACATATGTAACTAACCTGCACATTGTGCACATGTACCCTAAAACTTAAAGTATAATAATAATAATAATAATAATAATATTTTGGATCCAACTTTTAACTGAGCTAGATGAAAGAAACTAATTTAATTTGTCAAGTTTTTGGAGTTTTTACTAGACCTTTCTAGTTTTGCTAAATGAGTTATAATAACAATCAAAAGCAACTTAATTTGTCATGTCACTGTCCCAGTAGCTCATTTTATATTCATCCCCATTACATGCATTGTGGAGGATAGATATTATTACCTCCATTATACAAACAATAGAAGCTTGAAATGAAGGGATTTATTAAGGGTTGCAAAACTCACGGGGAAAAGACCAGCATTGCAATCTTGCATTTCTGACTTTTGACCTTGCTGAGTCCTAATTTGTTCTTTATTCTCATGAATCTGCACGTATTCTATATCTCCCTAGAGGGCATCACAATTTGTCTGTTTTCCCCAATTAGAAGCGACATCTCCTGTTGTCATGTACCTCCAATCTCTTACTCATCATCTTGTTAAATCTGCCTCATATACCTTTTCAATTTTTCTGGACTTAGTCATGTCTTCATCGTAATAGCTTCCTAATTTGTTTATCTACTTTGAAGTCTTACTAGTTCTAATCTGTTTTGAGCTTTGCTTGAAAGTTTTCTTTCCAAATCATAGATGGAACCCAGCACTCTAGAGCCATCAATGGCCCTGCCACTCTCTATAACACAAACTCCAAGCTTGTTAAGTGTGGTGCATGTATGAGGACCTTCTCACTCAAGCTCTCTATCCACTAGTCATGAATCCCTTAAGTGGTTCAAGCTCTGCCACACCAAAGAATTACCACATACACTACAAAAATGACATTGGAAATGCTGAATTTCAGCTGACAAATTTCTCTGTACCCATTTCTATTATCTTCCAATGTTGTCATGAATTGCCTTTCCTTTTTCCTCAAACATTTGATTTGGCAGTTTGGCTTTTGATTTTCCTTTACTTCTGTTTGGATTTGGATTTAGTAACTATCCCAACTTTGGACTTTATTTTTATTTTTTTAAATTTAATTAATTAATTTTAACAGATGGAGCTTTACTCCAGGCTGGAGTACAGTGTCACAATGAAAGTTCACTGCAGCCACCAACTCCTGGACTCAAGCAATCCCCCCACCTCAGACTCCCGAGGAGCTGGGACTACAGGCACATACCATCGTGCACAGATAATTTATTTTTACTTTTACTGTTGTAGACACAAGGTCTCACTATGTTGCCCAGGCTGATTTTGAAGTCCTGGCCTCGAGTTACCCTCCCACCTCCATTTCCCAAAGTGCTGGGATTATAGGCGTCAGCCACTGTGTCTGGCCAATCTTGGACTTTAGACTTGGTTCTAACCTGGCAATTCTTTGAGGGTTCCACCTGGGCAATTTCCTTGGTTCCAAAGAGAGAAAATTCAGTTTAGAGGCATCTAGCCCCCACTCCCTTTGTCACTAAGCGTTCAGTGCAGAAAACAGAAACTACACCAGGAGTCAGTTACGAAGAGAATTTAGCCATAGGAAAGACAGAAGAAATTTTCGGCTGAGCTTTTGGTAAAGACTCGCAGAACTATACCTATTGACCCACCAAGGAAAGTATTAACTCTGAGAACATTACTAGGACGATGCTTGGAACAAGAGTCCCCACCAATACTACCAAAACTGCATCTCAGAATCTAAAAGACTGGATAACATGCTTCAGTGTTGCTGGCAGGCGTCCTTATATTTTCATAGCCTTGGTTTCCAGCAGCAGCTGCCACACAGCAAGAGAAAGAATTCTTCATTTCAACTCATCTCAGCTTTTCCAAATCACAGGAGAGCATATACTTTGTTTTTAATTTTATTTAAAAAAATTTTTCTTTTTGTTGTTGTTGTTTCTTTTTTTAGAGACTGGGGTGTCACTCTGTTACCCAGGCTGGTCTTGAACCGCTGGCTCAAGTGATGCTCCCGCCTCGGCCTCTCAAAGTGCTGGGATTACAGACATGCGCCACTGTGGCCAGCTGGAGAGCATATAATTAATAGGACTTAATTTGCACCTAGAACCCTAGCTACAAGGAAATCTGAGAAAAGCAGTTTTTACCTTTCCAAATCTGGAAGGAGGGAGGAATAGAGAATGAGTGAGCCAGTGCAGGGTCTTCAGCATCCTGTCCACCCCAGCTCTTGCGCTACTTCTCTGAGAGCCCCAACATTTCTTTCCTCTCCTTTCCATATTTTCTTTGTTTCAGGTAGAGAGTTGCCTCCTTTAGTCCAATTTGAACCATCAATGTACTATGATTGTGCTGATACGTGCATATATCTTTAATATATATTTATAAAATATATGAATTTATATATAATTTATGTAATTATACAATTATATGTTTAATATATATTTAAGAAAAAAGCAGCGTAAAAAGAGAGGTGAAATATTCCTAGGAAATCTATGAAAAATTTCAAGTATACTAGGTGTTGTTTGATCTAGTCTGCATTTGTTCTTCAAACGCTAAAGCAGATAAGAGACTAAAGCTAAATGTAAGATGAATCCTATTTCAGAACTTTTTGAACATTTGAGTTAAGCTTTTGGAGCCTTTAATTAAATTGTTCACAACAATTTACCCACAAAATCCTGACATTTCAACATTGCTCCAGGGTATACACAATACGTTTTAGAAACTAAACCAAAAACTGGACTGGCCAGATACTATCTATCTGCTATTTGAAAAATTAGTTTCAGAAACTTAGGAAGCCAGGCAAGGCCAAGTTATTAACCTGTCTGCTGGGAAAGGTGAGAAGCTTATCTCCTGTATACAGTGAGGCCTGCCGTCCAATTGTTTGCCTAATTAATTTTCACATAGCTGTTCACATTCCCTTCAGTACAGAACTGTGAAGAAAAATCTAAATTCATAATGTACATTTGCATTGCCAAAAGTAATGCTGGCAGAAACAATGTTTACAAATTTAAGTGTTATTTATTTTTTTAAATATTTGCGTACATATCATCCAGTCCAGGGGGAAGGCAGTCTTCAATATTGTCTTCCTTTTACCCTGAGCCTGCGTGCACTTCTGTAGAAATTCAGGGAGAGGGATACTGTGTGGTGCTGAAAGAGCAGTAAGGAGATTTGGCAACTCCTGAATTTTGACGTTTCTTGCTCTGTGGGTGACTTAAATTGGCATATATTAAAGTGCATAAGTCAAAATAGGATAGTCATAAATATGCTAGTGATAGAGGGTGTTTATAATAGGTTTTATGAGATGATAGTCAAGCACCTTGAATTTTGGTTTTTATATTAACTAAAACGGTACCTCTAGTCTTTCTATATCTATATGGCAGAATAGGCATGGAAAAGTTCTTACCATCCAGCCCTTTTCAAGATGTGGTGGTGTTCCACAAACTGTGTTGAGCTTCTCTGAGTAAAGTAGCTTTTTAGAAAATCCACGGCATATAAACACTGAGTGACAAAGTATGTACCTAATGGTCACAAATCATACTGATTAAAGATATATATTTATTTTTGAGTTCTCTTTCCCCTTGCCCTTTTGGGTGTGAAGGATTTCTGGCTGTGATATTCATCATCCCCCTGACTTGACAGGGTTGGTTCAGATGCTCTGAACCAACTTGGCACTTGGCTGGCCAAGTGCCCTTCCCTAACTCTGCCCCTTGTGAATCTCTCCTGAACCTGAATGTTCATTTGAAGAGAATGACCTTACCAGCAGCAGAGACCTTCAATCAAGGGGACAAACAGCTCTATACCTCTGTCTAGAACCTGCAGACTGCTTTCATTTAGCACAAGATTCAAAAAGAAGTTATTGTTTCTAATCAATTTACCTTCAAAATATGTCTAGAGCCCATTGAACTTGCTTTTTCTTACACTCTCCTGTTATACAACACAGACTTACATGGCCAGAATATCCAATGTTCAGGGTTGACAAAGAAATTTAAATGTTGTTTTATGGTCCACAATGAGATGTTTTGCCAACCAACAATTTTTCCTTTTAAGTTGTTTTTGAGGCTTTGCGTGTATGTGTGTGTGAAACTTGAAATCATATTTATTTCTATTTTTAATGTAAATACCTCCTTATTTTTTCCTTTTTTGGTATCAGTATGACTTACTTTCCGAAAAGAACTCTTAACACATTCATGACTATGTTTTTACTCTAACTTCGTTAAAATACTAGCATTAGTCCTTTGAAATGTGCCCTCCATCCAGCTACATTATTTAGAAGTCTTGTGCATATAAGAAAGATAATCACATAACAAAAGTCTATAATGACTGAAGCATTAGGTTTCATCCAAAAATGAGGAAAGAAAAATGATGTAAAAGGTAAAAATTGTTATGAAAATCATTTGAAAAACAGTTGTTTTTCATGCTTCATTTCACGCATCTATAGGTTGGTCCAAAAGTAATTAAAAGTACTTTGCCATTAGAAGTAATGGCAAAAACCTCAATTACTTTTGCACCAATCTAATAGTGTCATTCAAGATACTTCTATAAAGTTAAGAGCAACTATTAAACAAAGAACATTTTTAAAGTAAACCAAAAGCATACATTTTCAACCAGGATGAACATCAGAACTGCTGAGGAGGAGGAGAATGACAAGGTGTGTCTGTGTGTGTGTGTGTGTGTGTGTGTGTGTGTGTATGCCTGCGCACACTTTTGGAGGGAGGATGTTCATATCTGTCCGTCATCTTAAATCCACTGAATCAGCATGCATAACATGCAGTCTATGGACACATTTACACTGAAACCTGATTTTACTTTAGATTTTTCTTCCTTAGCTATATTGGTTTGAAAGTTTCCCATCAAGAAAATGAAAGGTCTTGTTTTCATTGGCAGCATGTCAAATTGCATGGTGCATTCAACTTCAGTTTTGCAAAATTGCAAAATAAGGTTCAGTGTATACATAGTATACAAAGAATTAATAATATTACCTGTAACTTACAAAGCATCCCTGGAGTATATCTAGGATTAACTTCATTGACTGCAATAAGTGGAAAGGACTTTTTCTGTTCAGCCATGTCTTATTGATGCTAACCATGTGACAGGCATTGGGCTAAGCTACACAGAGGGGTGCTCTGCTTTTTAAAGGAACTTACAGTCTAACAGGAAACATTTTATTCGATCTTAGAAGCAATACACTAATCACTTATTTTGTGAAACACATTTATTCAGCAAATTTATATCTTATGTCAAATAAAATAGAAATTTAATCCAGCTATTTAAAGAAATCATTTGACCTAAGATTTTATTTTCATAATGTCATTGGTTAGAATAATCTCCTACGGAAATGTCGTGTGCTGTAGTCTTCAGCTTGACTTCAGTCTTTGAAATGGTTCGTTCTTTATCCCTGACTCTCCTAATCCCATGGAGAAAAAGTCAATATGTTGGTCAAATATCTGATGATTGAAAGACAACTAAAGCTCCATAAAACATCAATATGTTTCAGAGAGGTTCAAATGTAAACAGTTCTATATCACTACAAATCTTATTTTCAGCCGAAGATAAAAGGAGACATTGCTACCTGTCACACACAAAAAAATAAGATGTTTTCATTACTATTTTTTTTATTTTAAAAAGGAAACTGCTGGTATATGCAAAGGTTAACATAAGTTCGTACAATTTTAGGCTGTACCATATTTTGTAGTCATTAATTGCGCAGAGATAAGTTTAAGGAAACCATAAACTTAACCCAGCTTTTTTCTTTGTGGAAATTGTGGAAAATACCCCAGTATTGTCATTTGTAAGTCAGATTTGCTAATATTATTTCTCTGTTGTGCCTTATTTTACCAAATTTTTATCTCTGCTGGGGATAACCCTATATACTTTCCAGCCCCTGCCAGAATTATCCATGAATATGCAGAGATGAGCATAAATGTTACATCTTTGTAGTCACCTTCTACCCTTTCAAAGCAAGTCCTCTCTTATTACTCTGTACTTCAACACTTGTTTCCTTACAGCATTCATCATATTTCATAATCATTTAATTAATATACTTGTCTACTTTTATTTTGTCTGTTTCCCCTGTGAACACTATGAAGTACAGTGTATGTTGGTTTTGCTAAATACTGTCTGTAGGGCTTAATACAGCACATGTTTAGAGCCTCAATAAATATTTACTAGGTTAGCAAAATCAATTTAATATTCTATAGTTCAATAAAACCTATTCATGGACAGCTTTAGGATATTTATGTTCATAACTATGAATTTTGTAAGTCACTTTTTCCAAAGTAAAATTTTTAAAGTGAATTTTAAATATAATTATTTTTGGTTCTTCACCTTACATTGACTTCTTTCTAAACCAAAAGGAAGAAATGTCTTTATTCATACTTGCTGACCACTTAAACCCTCCAAAGGTATCTTAATAACTGTTGGATCTACAGTGGGCAAGTAAATTGCCAATGTCAGATTGCACTAAAAATTACAAATTACAAAAATTGTTAAATTACTAGAAAATAATCTAAATAAATTATACTAGGTAAATTAATAGGTAGGTAAATTAACTAAACAATAAAATATTTCATTGGTTATTTTTAATAACTACTAAAACAATGTTATTTATCAGCGAGTTTATTTATCAGTATTTGAGGTCTGTAAAAGTTGCATGACAAACTAAGCATCTAACAGTGATACAGAGGACAGGTTCAATAACTGACCAAAAATATTTTACTCATGTTGTATGACAGTAGCCAATTTACTCCTCTGCTCTGCACTGGGTGTAGGGGGTAGGTATAGGAAAGTACATTCAATATCTGGATAGCCATGAATAATTAGCTCCATCAAGCCTGTTTTCATATAGGGAGAGGTGAAAAATGAATTGCTAGTAGCTGATTTATCTTACCATTTCACTGAAATTCCAAAATGAGTAAACATTCTTAAGAAAAAAAAATTGGGTGAGAAATAACTAAAATGATTAATAATTCTGTAAATGCAGCCATTATATTAAAAAATGCTTAACATCACTAATCATTAGAAAAATACAAACCAAAACCGTAATGAGATACCATCTTACACTAGTCAGAATGGCTACTATTAAAAGGTAAAAAAGTAGCAGATGCTGGCAAGATTGTGGAATAAAGGGAATGCTTATACACTGCTGGTGGGAATGTAAATTAGTTCAGCCATTGTGGAAAGCAGTTTGGCGATTTCTGAAAAAACTTAAAACGGAATTACCATTTGACCCAACAATCTCATTACTGGGTATATAACTAAAGGAATATAAATCATTCTACCATAAAGCCACATACATGTGTATGTTCATGACAGCACTATTCACAATAGCAAAGCTATGGAACCAACCAAGATGCCCATCAATGTTAGACTGGTTAAAGAAAATGGTGTACATATACACCATGGAATACTATGCAGCCATTAAAAGTAACAAGATCATGTTCTTTGCAGCAATATGGTTGGAGCTGGAGGCTGTTATCTCAAGTGAACTAACCCAGGAACAGAAAACCAAACACAGCATGTTCTCACTTATAAGTGTATCACATATAGACACAGAGACAGGAGCAACAGACCCTGAGGACTACTTGAGGGTAGAATGTGGGAAGAGAGAGAGGATCAAAAAACTGGTATTTTGATAGATTTGGTATAAAAAATAAAATAAGCCTAGGACTTTAATTTATGTATATACATTTTAAAACCTTAATTTAAAATAAATAACCATAAATATGAGCTTTGAAAGATGGCATTAAAGTGTATATTGGAATTATCAAAAACAGACTATATGCACTAATTGTCTAATTTGATCATTTTTATATGATTTTTATTTTTGTGATTCCATCCCCTCAAGTTGCTACTTGGCTTTATTTCTACTTTTCTAGATATTGTGATATTACACCCCCATCTTTTAATTAAAAACTTGAATGATATATAGGGGATTTGTACTTTCCAAATTTTTATAAAAAGGTGACATATTCTCTAAATTGGCTATAATTTCTTTTTCTCAATTTCTATTATTGAAACTTTAACATAACTTAATTTTACATAGATTTTGTCTCAAAGTACATTGACTATGGTTTTATTAAATTTAGAAAAACATAGCTATCTCGGAGGCTCAACATTATTTGATTATTCTTATTAATTTTCTGTAGGTTAGTTTATTTTAGCATACGTTAATTACTACTTTTGATCATTCTACTTTGTAAATGTTTATGCTTTAGCAATGATAGTGATAAAATGGGTAAACCAGGATAGAACATTATCAACTCAGTTAATAATCTAAGAATAATTTAATAACCACAAATATGATTTTTAAAACAATAATGGTTTATACATTATGGTAACCTGAATTTGGTTAGGAAATTGTTTTTCTTGTCAAATTATACATAATAGTTCTTTTAAGTCTCTAATATTCTAATACATACCTTCTGTCTTTCATTAGATAAAATTCAAGTAGTGGACAAGGCAAGGTATTTAGAGTTGATTAGATTTGATCAGAGTTTATTAGGTTTGATTTGAGCAAAGTGTTTCGAGTTTATTAGTTAGATTTACAAATTATGATTCTATGATATATCAACTACCTGATCCAGGCCAAGTTGTTTAATATTCTCTTATATTTAGTTTTTTCATCTATAGCTTCCTTACTGGGGTAGCTGTGAGGTAGTCCATACAAGATACCTGGAAAAGCAATTAGAATTGTAACTATTGTTTTTCTGACACAAATGCCAGATATCAGAATACCTATGGACATCTAAGCTAATGTGGAAATATAAAGAAAATTCTTCATTCATCCCTAACTCTCCCAATTTTGGTAGGCCAAAATTGTATTAGTTTTGTAAGTGATGTTGATATGGGTGGTATGAGACAAAACAAAATGAAGTAAGCCTATTTGTGTTATTAGCATAATGGATTTAACAGCGTGTGAAAAAGAGAGGAGGACTCTAACAAGCTGCTATGGTCTTAGAGTCTACAGTTTATAACAGGGTTTCTCTACCCATATCTATGAGTGGAATTCAGAGTGCTACAAATCACCTAACATTTTTTGTAGAATTGTACGTAAATGGGTACAAATATACACTTAGAAACAAGACCTCCTGGTTTTCCAATAGATCAGTAGGGTGAGTATAGTTAACATAAATTGATTGTACACTTCAAAACAGCTAAAAGAAAAGAGTTTGAATGTTTCTAGCATAAAGATAAATAATTAAGGTGGTGGATATCCCACTGACCCCTATTTGATTATATGACTGTATCAAATTATTACATTACCCTAAAATATGCACATCTAATATCACCAATAAAAAACAAAATTAATTTTTAAAATTGTTTGTTTAACGTGCAGTACAGAATCAAATGTTGAATGATCAAACATTAAAATAGTCCCAGTTATTTTTTAAAAAGAATCGTATGTGAAGTGTACTTTTCCAGAGGAAGGAGTCACATTTTATTATATTCTCAATGACACCTATGACCTCTATACCTTAAACAACTGGCTTAAAATTTAGTACTTCTTTTTTGCATAACTATTCATATAATTGGCAAATACATAGATTGCGTGGTGTTTTTAACAATTGCTCTTGCATTTTCTTATTTGTGAATGCATGTTGCACAAAGTAGAAATAATTACAGAGCAGGTAGCTTTTAGAGTTTTCTATGTAATAAAGGAATTATGTGATCCAATGTGCAGAGTGAATGTTCATTAAAAAAAAGTATACAAACCTTTTGTCTCTTTTCTTACAGCTCCCTTTAGGTTCTCAACTTAGAAATCAAATGGCAAATTATGTGTCTCTAAGAAATTCAAAATTAAGGTCATGGTTTAAAAACAGGATAAATAAAAAGTAATTAAAAGTTTTGGCAAAACTTAATAAAATCATGCAAAGTTATGCTTTTATTAATTTTGTCTTATTACACTGTCTCATAAAACCATGAATTTCCTTTTATATCTGCTTCCAGTGGTATAGGTGAAGCTACAGAGGAAAACTTACTCTATGCTTTTTTTGTCAAAAGAGTTTGTGTTTTGTGACACCAAATCCACAGATAGTATTTTCCCATGGAAGTGTGATTATATTGAGTAGTCTGTTTTCTCTGAGCTCTCTTTTACAAAAAAAAAAAAACCCTCTTTTCCCAGGACGTTGCCAATATGTCAGAGATTTGAGTTGAAGCTGTAATTTTCCACCTTCATGGTCTTTTATTCTACAAAACACAGCTTTTCATTAATTTGTGGAATTAATCATTTCTAAATGAAATTGGAAAATAAAAAATTAGAACCTAAAAACTAATTAAAGCAGTCACTTTCTAATCCTGCTAACAAAATTTTTATGATTAATTTTTTGTTTATGTTCTTTGAACTTTTTAATTTTTGTCTCATAGGGTTTTTTAATTTGCCTTATAGTGTTAGTGATTTTACTTTCCACAAATGTATCAACCTGGATGACTGAAATTTATTTGTCTTTAATGTTTTACAAATATTTACTGAATGCCTACTATTGAAAATCCTCTAGCAGGCAATAACCATACATGGTTATTGATGTCATGGTCTAATTGGAGAGATGGCCGTTCATTAAATAATCAAACACACACAAGTATAAAATTGAAATTGCAGTGGATCCTAGAGAGGAGAGGTAGTTGGGCCAAAAGTGAATACAATCAGGAAATAAGGCTGTCTTGAAGAAGTGACCACTTGTGTTGAGATTTGAAGGGTAAGAGTTAGTTGAGCAATGGAGGGAGGGAAGCATGCCCCAGAAAGAGGAAATCATGTGCAAGGGTATGCATACTATAAGCAAAGATTAAAGTGTGTATAAAAGCCTAGAGGGCCAGGGAGACTGGAACAGAACAAGCTGGTCAAGTGCAGTGCAAGCTGAAGTTAGAGAGGTGGAGGCAGGACCATGCGGGACAGTGTAGAGGAAGTTAACAAGCTTACTTTTTATCTTAAGAGCAGTAAGGAATTTTAAGCAGGTAGTTAGCAAGATTACATTATATTTGCATTTTTAAAAGCTCAGCCCACACTATAAATGGGACAAGATCAGATGTGGGTAGAAGTTAGAAGGCTATTTCAGTATCCCAGGAAAGAGATGATGATAACATGGACTAGAATTCATGGGAGTAGTGTTTAGGGATAGAAAAAAAAGTGTTTGCATATGAAAATTATAAAGTCAACTTTATAAGATTTAGTGATGGATTGAATGTAAAATGAGAGAGAGGGCTCTAAAACCACCGTAGCTTTCCAACTAGTAGACTTTCATGAATGGGTTATTATTATCAGAAATAAAGAACAGTAGTCTGGAATTAAGTTTGGAAAGAATGTGAGAAAGATAGTAAAATTGATGCCTTTTGAATATCCAAAGCAAGATGTAACTAGACTTTGAATAAATGATTTGCAACTTGAAGAATTGTCTGGGTTGAAGATACGTATGAGTACATCATTGAATCTGTGAGCACGAATGATTTTTCCCAGTGAAAGAGGATAAAACAAGAAAAGGCCAAGAAAAAAGTCTAGAGAATTTCAAATTTGAATGGCCAAGTAGTGAAGGATAGACTAGAACTCTACAATAGGCAGAGAACAATCAGCTGGAGAATGAGAACACTAGGAGAGGGCTGTGACATGGAAGTTTATAAAAGAGATTACTTCAAAAGGATAACTGAGTCAGCATTACAGAGTGCTGATGAGAGGTCAGGTAAGAAGAGTAAAAAATATGTATTGGATTCGGTGATGTAAAGTCAGCACCATCCTCACAAAAAAACTATTTCCGTGGACTATTGGGAACTGAAGCCAGATTGGCATACTCTAGAGAAAAGAAAATAAAGACTATGAATATAGATAACTCCTTTAAAAAAATTGGGCTATGGAAGAAAGAAGGCATTCTCTGGAGGAGAACACAGGATTGGTATTTTTTTTTAATTATTGATTTAGGATTGTTTTCATATGTTGATTGCACAAACTTGTGAATGTTTAAAATACGATGGGAAGGAATCATGTAAAAGGAAGAGGTTGAATATGTAATTCTGCAAAGGAATCATCTAGTTTATGATGTCCAGGATGCAGGATGAGATGAAAGCTGTAGTTCAGGTGGTGAGCATGGCTTTACCTAGGCATGGGACAACCTCTTTATTGTAGTAGAAGAGATGACAGAAAGTGTAGGTGCATATGCAAGTTGGTTTGTAAGATGGTTTGTACGAATATTGGGGAGAGCATTAGGACGATAAAGACATTTCCATCTGAGAGCCTCTATTTTCTTTGTAAAGTAAGAGGTAAGATCATCTGCTGAATATGGAGATTTGGATTAGGAGAGGGATTTGGAGAGGTAGGAGGGTGTCAGAAATTTGATGAGGCTTGAAAAGTTTTCACATGGTTGTGGTGAATTGGAGAGTTTTTCAAAGAGACAAAGTAAGGCTTACAGAAAGTGTTTTAGGGCTTTTTAAAGTTTGGGAATTACTAATTTATAATCGAATGAATGTTACCTGTTGTGACACTTTCTTATGCAGAGCTCTGCTACTCTGGAGAAGACACAGAATTCAGATGTGCAATGGTTTCATTCAGGCTTGTGTTTCAACCATCCAAATGGAATGAGAAAAACAGAAGGGACATCACAAAGTATGTTATTAAAGTTAAAACCCATGGATAGTCAGCTTGATAAGAAGTGAAGCAAAGTAAGTGAAAGGCTTATGCATCAGGAAACAGTAGAGAGAACAAAGGACTGGGAAGAACAAGTGTGTCTTTAAAATGGTATAGAGTATGTAGTTGGATAATAGAGGTGGATTTGGAAGTGTGGTCATTAGAGAAAATGGCAACTCCAAGCTGTGACTGTTGGGTGGATGGTTGAAGCAGAAAAGGCAGGAAGAGCATTGGAGATATGGAGGCCATGCTGATGATGGATCATTAAGATGAATATTGTCATTGGACAGATAAATAGCATGGTTTGGGTTAGAAAAGAAGACCGTGAGCCTGGTGCCAGAATCTTCAGTGAAAGACAAGGGAGCAGGATGTCAGTTGCTGCTGACAATGAGAAGGTGGTAAATGTAATGACGTGTGCTTCAAAAAGAGAAGTGATCATATGAGAACTTTAAAGGAGAGCAAACTCAATGGCAATTTATTGTCTTGACCATGAAGTTCATAAGATGGTGAGAAAATAACCACAACTTGAGAGACTGGTGTCTTTTAGAGACAAATGAGAGGTCAATTAAAACCTGGAGAAAAGGAATATTTTGAGAAGAGCCTGAGGATATGGAGGCTTTGCAGGTTTTGGAGTGGCAGTTCAAGAGGATAACATGCAAGGGTTTGGGAAATGAGGGACAGATAAAAGGCTGGGTTCAGGGCAAGGATGGCCAGAGAAACGTGGGAATGATAAGCTTGTCTTGAAATGATAAAGAGATCAGAAAAGAATTATCTAACCACAATTTCAACTTTATAAAATGAATGTTATGGTATACCTGCCTTATATCTATCAGGATTCATGAGAGTTGGACAAAAAATATAGTGTACAAAATTCCACACAATCAACAAGGCACAGAATCTTATTAATGGATGCTGGGGTTAATACCTAGGTGATGGGTTGATAGGTGCAGCAAACCACCATGGAACATGTTTATCTATGCAACAAATCTGTACATCCTGTAGGTATACCCTGGAACTTAAAAAAATAATAATAAAATAATAGAAAAAGAAAACATTAAGACATGCTTAATAAGGAAATATAAAGAAATAAAGTATTAGTAAATGAAGCAACCTAGAACAAACTGAAATATCTAAGTAATCATTTCATTATAACTATCTTTCTAAGTGGCTTTCTTTTTTTTATTATACTTTAAGTTTTAGGGTATATGTGCACAATGTGCAGGTTAGTTACATATGTATACATGTGCCATGCTGGTGTGCTGCACCCATTAACTCGTCATTTATCATTAGGTATATCTCCTAATGCTATCCCTCACCCCTCCCCCCACCCCACAACAGTCCCCAGAGTGTGATGTTCCCCTTCCTGTGTCCATGTGTTCTCATTGTTCAATTCCCATCTATGAGTGAGAACATGCGGTGTTTGGTTTTTTGTCCTTGCGATAGTTTACTGAGAATGATGATTTCCAATTTCATCCATGTCCCTACAAAGGACATGAAATCATCTTTTTTTATGGCTACATAGTATTCCATGGTGTATATGTGCCACATTTTCTTAAGTGGCTTTCAAAACATATGTAAACCCTTAATAGAAATGCTATCAAATCCTAATTTATGTGTAAATTTTATTTTTAATTTAACTGAGTGTACATACATTCAATTTGGGTACTGTCCTATTGAAAATACTTTTGAGTGCAACAGATTGTGAAATGTGGTTTATAATTGTGTGAAAGTAGATCTCATTACCTAGTAAAGAAACATAGTGTAGTAACAATTGTACACCAAAGATGTGCTTACTGAAACATGATGGATATGTGTGTGTGTGTGTGTTGCTCTCCTAACCACACAGCTACATATATGTGTGTGTGTCTATATATACATATATATGTATATGTGTATATATGCATGTGTATATATGTATGTATATGTATGTATGTATATGTGTATATGTTCATATATATGTATGTATGTATATGTATACACACACACACATATATGTAGCTGTGTGGCTAGGACAGCAAACAGAGCTGAAGTGTACCAAAACAAGCAGTGGTAAAATTGGGGAGATCTTGTGTGATAATTTTGAGTGAGATGTAATTAGGAAGGACATGTCTAGCATTGTTTTTCATCTTATGGGCGTTTCCAAAATACCCTGGCATGTGATATCATGCAACTTATGTAAAATTGCCGAGAAAATAACTGACAAAGCCAGAGCATGGTAGATGGTGAATAAAATTGGGATCTGAAAGAGCAGAGACAAAGTCCATATTCACCACCTCTTGGCTGTGGGCCTTCACCAAGCAAATTAGGTTGAACCTCATTTTCCTCATTTGTAAAATAAAGATCATCATAGCTATTGGGATGATTGCTGGCAGTGGTGGGGTGCAGTGGGGGCACAGCGGGGGGAGTGAAGTGAAATTATGTAGATAGTATATGACAAAGTCCTGATATCCAAAAGCTGCTCAGTAACCCTTTATGGAGGTAGTGCAGTGTGATCACTGAGCATGGGTTTGGAAACCACACTTCTGGGTTCGGATCCCAGCTCTGCAGTTGCTCATCTCTCTTGTGATTCAGTACTCCCCTCTGTAAGGGGAGATAATAGCACCACTCATCTCAAAAGGCTGTGGTCAGAATCAAATAAATATATGCATCTTAGAACACAGCCTGATGCATATTCCTGGCTGACACATTCATTTATGTCCAATAAATATTTGTAAAAATTTAATTTATAATATTAATTATAAAATAGTATTCCTAATAAGAGATTACTAGTAGTAGTATCATTAAAGATATTTTGTTAGGGTAACCAGTTAAGAGAGATTCCCCTTGTATGTATGAAGGTAAAGAGTTTTAGTTGAACCTGAATACTATTTATAAAAAATCACCAGAAGGTACTATTTCACTCATCTAATATGTTCTAAATGCTTTTTTGAAGATCAGTGTTATTTATGATAATGATCTGCCAAAAAGTTCACATAGGACTGTATGAAAAGTAATCTCCTGACTATTGATCAGCCTCAGGTTTTATTTCCTTACCTAGCCAATTTTTCAATGCCTTCGCAGCAGTTTAAATGTAATTACAAACATCTGGTCCCACTGAAGTCTCCTTAATTTTACAGTTATTGCTCAAACTCCAGACATTCTTCTTAGAAGTGCGATTTTATTGTTCATTTAGTAGAAATGAGTCAACTCTGATGCAATATGGTTCCCGTGAAATAAGTAATTTCTGGTAACCCATAGAAACAATGTTTACTACTTTGTTCTTGGTGAATACATGTGCATTCCCCTTGAACATATTACTTGGAGATAGTATTTACTTTTTTCCAGCCATAAAAAGGGGAAATGAAAGAAGTTAAGATTATTGAAAAAGATGTATGCTATTTTTATGTTCATTTGGTTGGTTGGTTCATTTCCCTGTTTCTGTATTAATTATTAAGCAGGTGGCTCCTATGATTTTTCTATGAAGTAAATGCTTTTCTGTAATATCTCTTACAATATTCTGGTATCTTATAAAATCTATATAGAACAAGCATTAAAAATGATTAAAATTCTTGGAAGATTTAGATATCCCTAAATCTTTTGACACCTTTGAAGAAAAAGGTCTTACTGTATGGAACAATAAGCACACACAAAAATTCACTGTTAGCAGAATGCAAATAAATTGGGTTTGGGGACGTGGTATATCAGGGTTGGAATCCTAGGCACTCCAGGAGATAGCCGTGTAATCCTCATGGAGGAATTTCATCTCTGAGCCTCTTTACTTTTATCAGTAGCACCGATAAAACTCATCAAAGCCTGTTGTGATGATTTAATGCAATCAATGAAGATTAAGCAACCAGTACAGTACATTACTCATAATAGATGCACAGCCAACATTTCTGCCTTTCTTTATCAACCAGAAAATATAGCATATAGCTTTATTTGGCAATTTTCTTGATATGCTTCAAAATAAATTTTGTTCAAAAATTTGCAGCATGACAGTTTTAAATAAAACTACATTTATATTATGCACATTGATTACCACTAGGATTTTAGGGAGTTTTTATGTTCCAATTTAAATGGAAAAGTCATTTGTGAGGACATGTTATGATAAAAGTGAAATACCTAAACTTTTTCTTATTACTGTATTGAAGAATGTGCTTGTGTAAGATTTAAGGTAGAATGACAACTTGTATGTTACAGTAATGTTGCCATTACTATTTTACTTTCTAGATAAACAAACCAAGTATATTTCTTTACTCATGAATATGTCTGAAGCTGGCATTTATGGCCTTTTCATTTTTTAAGTAATGCTAGAAAAAAAATTCAGCTTATACACATTAACTGTATTTATTATAATAAGTAATGAAATTCTAAAAAGAGGTACTGACATTTTATAGCATTATAAAATTTCAAGTTAATTTCTTGATTTGTTTATGTAATTTCAACATCTCAGAATCCTGTAGCATTGATAGTTCTATTGCTGATAGTTGTTTCTTAAACAAGAAAACTAGGGAGAAAATAAATGATTTGTCCAAAGCCACCTGATATGTAAGTGCTGGAACCACAAATGGAAACAAAGGGATTCTGTTTTCTGCCTTTTAGTCCATCTCAATTTCTGTTGCATTGTGTGGCAAAGTTTCATCACCCTAAATCGTATGTTACCACAGCAAACAATTTTTTATTTTTCTATTTTTTGAGATGGAGTTTTACTCTGTCGCCCAGACTGCAGTGCAATGGCACGATCTCGGCTCACTGCAACCTCTGCCTCCTGGGTTCAGGCGATACTCCCGCCTCAGCCTCCTGCATAGCTGGGATTACAGGCATGCGCCACCACACACAACCAGCTAATCTTTTTCTATTTTTAGTAGAGATAAGGTTTCACCATGTGTTGGGGCAATCAGACCCAACACCAGGTCATGGGGGCAATGAAGTCGGGCGGAGTCAAAGGAATGAGAAAAGACAGTTTGAAAGAGAAAGTGGGTCCGGGGGACCAACCTGAGTATGGAGACTGCGAAGGCCCCAAGCTCCAGAAGCCCAGACTATTTATTGGTGATCAAACAAAGAAACAGGTGGTGAGAATGTGAGGGTCGAAAGGGCAAGTGCATGATCTACAGCTGTGATGGTTTAGCACTTCCTTTGAAGCAGATGGAACAATTCTGCTACTTGAGGTAATGGAGAGCAGGTTGTTTTAACTCAAGATACAATCGATCCTGGGAGAGCAAGGAGCAAGGACCCAGCAAACCTAGATACATTCCAGAGGCTGTGAGGGTTTTATGCCCTGAGCCCTGGATTCTGTCCAAGCCACGAGGGGTTTTATGCCCTGGGCTTAGATTTTGGTGCATCAGGACAGCCTTCCACCCTTCGGCATAGAGCTTGGTGTTCCAAAGGCCATGAGGGGTTTTAGACCCTGGACCCTGGACATGTTCCAAGACTCTTTTACATTATGTCAGACATGCAAGCCCTGCCTCAGCTTCTCCCAACACTCAGCTTCTCCCAACACCATATCGGCCGCAAACAATTTTAGAGTCATGCTAGAAATGTTTTTTTAAACTATATTACTTACTGGTGTCTAGGATGTATAGTATTTGCAACTCTTTTCTTCACTTTATAGTTTTATTTTTGACAGATACTGCTTAATATTTAGGATCTTGTATATTAAAAATTAAGTAAATGAAGGTAATTTATGTATTCAAATATGAGCAGATATAATTTCAGTTTTTGTTCTTTAATTTCCTCTTAAATACAATTGATGACAGGAAGCTTTGTAGAAGTCAGATGTGTGTAATATTCTAATATAGCATTCTGGTTGTGTTACCCAAAAATTCATGCTGTGCATTGTCCTGAGGAAATCTGAGGGTGGAAGGAGAGTGTCATGAGTAATTATTATTTAGAGACAACCAACCAGGATAATAAAATAGTTTGGCAGAATTGAGGCAAGACATTGACTAACATACAAAGAAATTGAAATCAAAGTCTGAGAGTTGAGTCAATATTTTTGAGTTGAGACAAATACGGGTTTGAATTTTAGCTCCTCTACCCATTACCTCTATGATGGGTAGTATAAGGGTTATTTTCCACTCTGGTTCTTGGATTATCCTTTCAGAAAACCACTGGAAGTGTCAGTGGCAAGTGTATGAGCTGAGAAATCAGCTTCACAGTGTTCAAGACTCAAATTCACCAATGACCAGTCATGTAAATTCAAGCAGTGATAAGTCTATAATTCCTAAATCCACAAAGCTCTAAAATCATAATGACTTTTATAGCTCATTTAACTATAATACCCTACCTCTTCTGAGCTGACATGAACCATATATAATCTTTACGTATCCCACTTAGTGTGAAGAGTTCTGTGTTTCACTGGTAGCATTGTCCTATCCCCTGTTGTAATGTTATACAGTCTATAGTTAATTATCATACTACTTTCTAAAATCAAATAACAAACAAAAATTTTGACTTCCAAAGCTCATTTGGTTTCAAAAGTTTCGGTTTTTTTGTTTGTTTTTTGTTTGTTGTTGTCATTTTGAGATGAAGTCTCGCTGTGTCTCCCAGGCTGGAGTGTAGTGGCACAGTCTCTGCTTACTGCAACTCCCGCCTCCCAGGTTCACGTGATTCTCCTACCTCAGTCTCCCAGATAGCTGGGATTACAAGTGTGCACCACCACGCCTGACTAATTTTTGTAAATTCAGAAGAGACAGGTTTCACCATGTTGGCCAGGCTGGTCTCGAACTCCTGACCTCAGGTGATCCACCCGCCTTGACTTCCCAAAGTGCTGGGATTACAGGTGTGAGCCACTGTGCCTAGTTGGTTTCAAAAGTTTTGAATCAGACACTGTGGACTTATACCGAATATATGTAAGCCTCAGCTTCCAAAACTACCTGAACGTATTAGTCAGGGTTTCTCCAGAGAAATAGAATCAATATGTATATATACGTGTATGTGTATACATGTATATATAGGAAGAGATGTATTATATATATAATATATGTTATTGATATATAACATATAACTATATATTATATAGAGATATAGATGAAGAGATTTATTTTAAGATATTGGTTAATGCTATTTTGGAGGCTGAGAAGTCCCAGGATCTGTGAACTGCAAGCTGGGGACCCAAGAAAGCCCATATTGATGGTGTAGATCCCCACCAGGGTCTGATGGCTTGAGAACCAGGAGCACCAAAGACAGAAGATCAATATGTGAGCTCAAGTATTCAGGCAGAGCAAATTCAACTTTCCTACACCTTTTTATTCTATTCAGACCCTCAACAGATTAAATGATGTCCACCACACTGGGGAGAGTCATTTGCTATACTCAGTCTAGCAATTCAAATGCTGTTCTCTTCTGGAAATCCCTCTGCAGACACACTCAGAAGTAATGTTTAACTGGCTATCAAGACATCCCATGGCCCAGTCAAGTGGACACATAAAATTAATGTCACACTGAGCTCTATTAAGTTGTTGTGAATATGAAATGATATAATCTATGTAACCCACAGGGCCTAGTAAACTGTAAGCATTAAATAAATCTGAATCATTACTATTATAGTAAAGCTTTCTCAATATCAGGCCTGCCTACTTTTTTCTAATAAAATTGTGTAAGCTTTATTTTATCTGTAATTCAATGAAATTCCATCTTCCTCCCAACATACATTTTCAGCCAAGGCATCGGAAATTGGATTCTACCATTCCTTATTTCCCTCCTGCTCTCCGTTTCTCTATTTTGGTCTTTTTCTTTCCTTCCTTCCTTCTCTCTCTCTCTCTTTCCTTTCTTTTCTTTCTCACTATGTTGCTGGCCTTGGACTCCTGGGTTCAAGCAATCCTCCCTTCTCAGCCCGCCAAGTAGCTGGGACTATAGGTGCACACTACAGTGTCCACCCAGCACTTTTGGTTTCCTTAACACAAAATATTTAGGAACTTTTATTTTGGCAGTTAAGGTATCACCAAAATAGAATGTTTAGTGCCACTAAAAATCTTAAAACAGTTTATAAAATCGGAACAAATTAGAGTTTATAAAATAAGAACACAGTTTGTAAAATTAGACAAAAGACATCCTGAGGGTTTTAAAAAGTCAAGAAAGAAGCAGCTCCAGATATGAACAGATGAAAAGCTCAAGGTCTCATCTGTAGTGTCCTGGAAAGGAAAAGCGGGCAAAAACTGACAGGTTTCCATTATGATCACCTTTTACTGTAGTGAAACTTCTTAAGCTAACCCAAATTTAACAACAACAACAAAAAGTACCTCTCACGAACAGCAATATTTACCACCAGCCACTCCCTGGCATTGACGGAAGTATCTGAGTCACTATTGCTTAAAGGTTTATTCCAGCAGATTTAATGATTACTCTGTTTTGTGGAAGGTGGATGGAAGGGAATGGCTTCAACGTGACTTCTTGACTATGGATGAAGTTACATTAAAATTCTTGTTAATTCTTAGTTATATTCTACTAAACTAGCAGAAAGTATTAAAGACATTTTATTAAAACATTAACACTTCACATTTATAAAAAGAAAACAATCAAAATTTTACTTCGTTATTCTTAATTTTAAATTTAAACAGCACTCTCAATGATTGTTTTTAGGATGAGGACTTCAATTATAATTTTAACTTAAAAAATTTGTCACATCATCATGGAAATTATTGTCATATGAATGAAGTGTGGAAGAATTTCAGGAAGCAACTAGCAATTGTTAACCCAATAAACTGCTGACTAGGGAGGAAGAGATAGATTCACCCACAGACTTTCTTGCTTAGGTCCCAGTGAAGCAGTAGAGCCTGATTATTTTTAGATAGAAGTTCGTATTTGCTACTTTGTAAAAGAAGGTAAAAACAAACATCATGGGAAAGTTATGAATGTTGTTGACCATTCTAAAATTTATCTGTGATTAATAATTTTAAAAAATATTATTGAGTTACAGATTGTGGAAAACACCATTATCATTCTGAGCTTAACATTGCTAAAGAACTTAAATCAGACCAGAGTGTAGGCATCCATGGATTTATACATTGAACTTTCCTCATTTTCCTCCTCTTTCACTTTATTTTGTACAACAGCAATCTCAGTTATCTACACCAAGGATAGAATCCAAATCTACGAGGGCAGTCCTAGAGGCTTGTTTATTGTCGGGCACCTTGTATCGGTCTTTCCCAGTTGTATCTTGGTGGTCAAGAATTCCAACTGTCAGTGTCTCCCTCTCTGATAACATTTGCTTAGAACTTTTCAAATGGCACCATTTACAGGATACAGTACCAAAGAAAATTCTAAGACAGGAAAAAAAAGTTTTGTGGTAGTTACTGAATCTGAAAGATTATAGTATAAGATGATAAACCTCATTAAAAATCTATAATATTTCTTCTTTCTATTTCTTCATTATTTAGATGATACAACTCAGTTCTTAACATTTTAAATTTTGGTTTTGTTTAAAAATATTTTTAGTGTGACTAAAAGCTGGTCACATAAATATATTTGTGTGTGTACTTGACTTTTACATGTATGTGTAAATACATGTATATGTATATAATATACATGTTTTTTATGTTATAAAAAAGGAAAGTAAACAAAAGAAATTCTATCTTTTGCACACACTAATATCCTCAGCAGATACTATTTGCCTCATGCAGTTCTGGCTTTTAATACAAATTGTGACCTTTTCCTCTGCCTTATTCTGAAATCGTGGAGGACTTCATAATAGTAGAGGGTGAACCAAATAGCAATTTAACATTTTCAATTCTTGTGGAAATTTTCTCTTACCAAAGAGATGGGCAGAAATGGTATTTATGACTAGGATGCTATTTTGAAATAAATAGAAGTGTGAAATATTATAGATGCCATTATAAAATGCAAATGTCACAGCAGAGTGGATTAGAAGTTGAGGTCTCAGCTGGATTTTTCTCAAACCTCTTGGTTTGTAAAAATAAATTCTGGTAAAAGGTTTTTCTTCTTACTATTAGTAAGCTATTTTGCATAACCCATAGCTATGCTGGTCTTACACAAATTATGGCCCTTGTTTAAAACTTCCCAGAGAATATTTATTAATTGACTTAACAATACCAAAGCATTTTAAAGTTTAAAATCGTGTGTTGTTGATTGTTATTTACAGGATAGGATTAGATAAAATAAGAGTGGGAAGGTGGAATGAAAGCCGGGAATCAATTGCAAAGATGCAAGCGGTGAGGAAAGGCAAAAGGAGGAAGAGAGGACCTGCTGTTTGAGATGAGGTGGTAGAGGTGGTGCTGGCGTTTGAAACCCCAACTCTGTATGAAATAGACGAGACAGTCTCATCTGACAACTACTCAAGCAACATATCTTATTTTCTCCTCAAATACTAACGTGTACTTAAAATGCATTTCCAGGCCGGGCGCGGTGGCTCAGACCTGTAATCCCAGCACTTTGGGAGGCCGAGGTGAGTGGATCACTTGAGCTCAGGAGTTCAAGACCAGCCTGGCCAACATGGTGAAACCCTGCCTCTACTAAAAATGCAAAAATTAGCCAGACATGGTGGCAGGTGCCTGTAGTCCCAGCTACTTGGGAGGCTGAGGCAGGAGAATGGCTTGAACCCAGGAGGTGGAGGTTGCAGTGAGCCGAGATCGCGCCACTGCACTCCAGACTGGGTGACAAAGGGAGACTCTGTCTCAAAAAATAAAATAAAAATAAAATGCAATGCATTTTCATGTGTCTTTCCCCTCACATTACTATTTCTGGAGCGCAGGCCTCATTTGTACTCATTTTACCTATGCTTTTTCTGACTGTAAAAACACTCGTGTTAACCAATATTAAAATTCAAAAACATTCATTGAAAAGGCATTTTAACTTGCATTTGAAATTTTATTTTAGCAGTGGCATATCAAATTCAGGCTGCAGAACTTTCACCAAACTAGGTCAGTTAAGCTGGGGCAGGCCTGCCAGTTGTGTACTTGAATCAGAAATGCTTATCCAGGAAAGCCAGGTAGTTACCATGGAGAACGGACATTCCAGACAGCATGTGATTAGTGAAATAGACATTTCATTTTATGTGAGCAGAAGTTATTATTGGGTTTTGGTTAGCTGGGGGTTTTGTTGCAATTACATTGCCTAGTTGGAGATAAACTAATGTCACTTAGTATCTGCGTGTAAGTAATTGTTTTCTCTCAAAATATTGTGTCACAAAATAGCACAACAGAAAGGTAGCAGTGCATGAAATATGTGTAGGAGTGAGACAAGAAAATATAAAGGCAGAGACTGATTTGTACTGTGATTACCCAGATCAATCACTAAAGAGCCAATTCTGTAATTCAGAAGCAAGTCTAAAAAATACTATTAGCAAAGTGTTAAACCTTTACATATAACAATTTTATAATAAAGGTAATTAACACTTCTTGGAGAAAACAGAAAAGTATAAGAGGCAAAAGAAACAAGCAAACAACAAAAAAACCCCTATGATTTCACTACCCAGAATTAATTATATACCACCATATTTGGGGGTATATTTCACTTCATTATTTGTTATATATGTATTTTTATTTAGTGAAAATAATTTTATATGTGAAGTATTATACTTTTCTTCTTTACATTGAAGCAGATGCATATTTATAAGTTCATTATAAATTTTCATTAGCATTATTTTAATAGCAAAACATACTTATTAAATGGATGTGCCAAATTTTATTTAACAATGCCCTTTATTGTAATATATTTGAATTACCTCTAGTTTGTCACTTTTACAAACATATTTAGCCATATGAATTCTTCTGGTAGTTCTGAATTATTTTCTTAAACTAAATTTCAAAAAATGAAATGATAAGACAATAAATGTGATGAAGATTGTAAAAGCCTCTTCGGAAAAAGTATTAAGTTGCTTCCAAAACAGCAATTTACATACCCATAGAAAGAGTATAAATATTCATTTCAAATGTATGTCTGTATACACAGTATATAAACATTTGACTAAAGGTTATAATTCATTTTGCATTTCTTTTTATCAGTGATAAATTTTTAAAATGTTTTTTAGTCATTTATTTTTTCCTCATAGTAAATTGTTTATATATTGACCCATTTTACTACTGGAGACTTCCGTGCTCTTCTTCACCAATTTTATAAGCATTTTACAAAGTATCCCCTTTGTGAAAACTTCAGCAAATATTGTGCTATGTTTTGATCCAATTATTATTTTGTTTGGGATTTTTGACAAACTGAAGTTTCTGCTATTTATTTTGCATATTTTATCTGATACTCTTTTGTGGCATCTTCTAATTTTAAGCTTAGAAAATTTCCTTTGATCCTGAGATTTGTTAAGTGTACATTTTTTCTTTCTGCTACATTTTGTAGTACTTTTTTTTCACATTTATCTGTCTAGTCCATCTGGAATGTAGTTGGTTGAGCAATGTTTCATTAGTCAGGAATTTTTTTTCTATCATGAGTGATCACACTGTTTTGGACTAAGGTGGGCAGGTTTATTGATCCATAAAAGTGAGAATGGAAACCTTATAACTTGGGAAAAGAGTAGCCGGGACTGGATGCCACCAGGATGCTTTTCCCATCACTTTTTCTTGCATGCTAGCTTCTTTTTCTCCTTGAGCTTGGGAAGTGGTGACCAGCCATTCACATTTTCACAGCTTTGCCACCTGAAAGTAAACCCCTCCCCAATAAAATATTCTTAATAAAGGTTGTAAGTTGTCACAGCATGGTTTACTTAACTCCAGTGGCCAAGGTGAGAGACGGGTACCAGTATTAGCAGCCCCCACTGGAGCCACATGGCTAGAGTGGGAGGGAAGTAATTTATCCGAAAGGGTAAGATTCCTGCAATTAACAGGAAAAGAAAAGAAGCTGGGTGGAAAGAAAGGGATTGGCGCTGAGATGAGAGTCTTTCAGATGAGACTTTCCTTCAGTGTTCAGTTTGACTTTGTTTCCTTTTTTGAGATTTATGAGGGTTCCTAATCATGCTCCCATTCCTCCCATTAGTCCCTCCTACCCAGAATGTGGAGCCAACTGAGAAATAAAAGAAGGACGTCAGACAGATGGTGATTAGCACTTTGATTGTATTGCTTATAATGTTGTTTGGGAGAAAACAGCATGTTTATTTCCCAATAATTGAGTTCTTATTGTAAAACTTCTAAATTAAACCTACACCTTGATGCTTCAGGCCTGCACCTAATAAGAACAGAACTCCTCCTTGATAAGTTTAGTACATGAACTAACAGAAAATCCAACCATCCTCTGAAGAACAGGCAGATCCAAGTGTAGAGGACATGTTCCCTGAGATAGTGGATAGAATGAAACTAGAATTAAGATCTCTGGAGAATCAAGATGTCTAATATGCTGACAAAAGAAGGAGAATCCTTGAGTCCTCACAAAAAAATTGGGGTAGAGTATTTTGGCAAAGGTAAGAGAACAAGAGAAGAGGGGATTCTGCAGCTGAGCCTAGTGTTTGTGTAGATATTGTGACCATTGAAATCCACAGCACTGATCATTATTATTTTATCATGTCACAGCAACTAATATTGTGGCATGGAATACACCAAGGTCTGCATTTTTAAAGAGGCAATATGGTACAATCACTTCAAATCTGTGTCTTCTACAACATAAGGAAAATTTGGAGCATAATGGCCTATCGTTGGAGCCTGATGTTCTCACATGTTTACTTTCATTTAGGAACATCAAATTAAAATTTAACATTTAGCACTTGTTATTTTTCATGCTGCCTCTTCTGTGCAGTAGGAAAAGCTAAATTTAATGTTTGGGGCTCAAAAGTGCCATGCCAAATTTTGCTTTGCTACCATTTTGGTTTTGAGTTTAAAGTTTTTTGCATTCATGTCTTTTAAAACCCATTTTTTAATCTTGTATCAACTATAAACTTGTTGAATGTTTTTTTTAGAGACAGTGAAATATTTTATTTCTTTTACTTTCATCCAAACACATCCATTTCTGAAAAACATAAAAGCATGCACAATTATGGCATTCTTATAAAGAAAAATTAATAACTAAGCTGTAAATCAACAATAATAATACAACGTTTAAATGATATGTGAAAAGATTTACAGGTAGGTATAGGGCTCTTAATTTTAGAAAATAATTCTAATCAATATCAATACAGGTTAAGGAGAAGCTTCTAGTTCTCCAAACACTTGACTCTTAAAACATGTGGGTACATATGTATATATATCATATATACAGAATTCTATCTTGCCTTCATGGATTATGCAGGTAGCTAATGTATGGGAGCCATTATCCAAAGATGAAAAAAATAAACTATTTAAGAGCATCTTATGAGTACATAACTTTATTGTAGTCTCATTTCGAGATTGCAATCACTGAAATTTTCAAAAGCTGTCTTTTAAGTGAGGAATTTGAAACACAGGAGACTAAGAACAATGAGAGTAGTACACGTGGATGCAAATGAAGACAGGTGAGAGAGATGTCTAAAAGGGAATGCCTTGAAAAATGGTGAGGTGCAAGTGAAGTCATTTCTACAGTTTTATGGTTTTAATGCACCCACTAGTAGGCATTTGCATAAATTTTGGCTCTCTATTCTATGGATGATTGATTCAGCTTTGCATGGAATGTCATTTCATTACAGCTATAGATCTCTCAGAGATAAAACTTCTCGTATTTGGTCTTTTATTTTTCTCACAAGAGGTGACAAACATTGATTTAGTCTGGTGATTCTGCTTAATATAGAGTTTACTTATAGATCACTGACTCTTCTTCCAGATATTTTCATATTCTTTTAGTTCAATATTTCTATTGAACAGTGGTTTACAAACTTTTGTGTGCATCGGAATCCCCCGGTGAGCTTGTTAAAAAGTATCATTTGTCCCCAGCCCAGGAGTCTTTTAGTAGGTCTGGGATGGAGCCTGGGAATTTGCATTTCTGTGAAGTTCCCATATGATATTAATGCTGTTTTGAGAACCACACTTAGAAAGCCAGTGCTGTAGGAAATTTGCTGTGGCTCAAAAATGGAGGTATTTGGTGTGCTTGCTTTTTAAAAGTTTCTGTTTTGAGTTCTAAAGTGAACCATGTCTCTAGATGGTGGTTGCTTATTGTGAAAATGTGAGAGGCTTGTGGGAATATGGTTTTATTAGCAAGCGAAGATGTCTATGAGTAGTCTTGTTGTAGTTCTATAATGACAGTTCTTTAACAGATCATTTCACTATGATCTATTTGACTCAAGAGCTGCTTCTCAAGAATTATTTTTTCTCAGTCAAGAGTGAACCTTAAACCTTAACTTGTCTAGAAAAGAAAGGGTATACTGCGAAAAATAAATAAATAAAAACATGCCTGCCATGTCACATGTCTTAAGAAGCATGCTCTTTGAAGCAGCTGTTGTTTCAGCTGCAGAAGTCAGAAATTCAGTGCTTGGTTTACAAGTGGTTTCAAGCAATTCTTCTAAGATGGTCTTATATTTGTGTAACTTTAAGAATACACCTATATAGAAATATTTTGCCAAAGTATACTCTTGACTATTGGGATCAAACACTGTATTTTCTTTTTTTTTTCCCTCTCCAAATCCACATGGAATTGAAATCGAAAGATGCAAAAGATCATTACAGTGAGAGAAAAAAAATAACTGACTTTAGCTCTAGGTAAAAATCCCTACTACCTTTTATTATCAATATCATAATCTCAAGTAGGCACTATGCTTGAGCTGTGTACATAGTATTACATGAAAGAGAATATGCTTGCAAAGCTAAAGCATTTAATTAAAATGCAAAGTTTAAAGACACCTATGGATTCAGGATAGTGAATGAGTATACTCTGTAATAATATGTTTTACAGCCGGGCAGTGGCTCATGCCTATAATCTCAGGACTTTGGGAGGCCCTGGTGGGCGGATCATATGAACTCAAGAGTTCAAGACCAGCCGGGCCAACATGGCGAAACCCCGTCTCTACTAAAAATACAAAATTAGCCAGGCGTGGTGGTGCACACCTGTAATCCCAGCTACTCAAGAGGTTGAGGCGGGAGAACCACTTGAACCCGGGAGGCAGAGGTTGCAGTGAGCTGAGATCAGGCCATTACACTCCAGACTGGACAAAAAGAGTGAAACTCTATCTCAAAAAACAATTAATAATAATAATAATATGTTTTACATTGAGACAATATTATTTTAAAATAGTCACAAATAACTTCCCAATGATGTGTGTAACCATGTGAACTGCTCCTTCCAGAAATTCCAACCAGTGTATTTCAGCAAGAATTCAACAGATTTAAATATATAGGGAGTCAGAGGAAACTCTCTAGGATGAGGCTTGATAAGAGTGAGTCAGATAGTGAATGAGTACCTTTTTTATCATTTGAGTGTGCCATCAGAAGTCATTTCTGCGATGTGAAAGCAAAGTTCTAAATCACTATTAGAATAGTCAGGATAATAACTCTCTGTGACATAACATTCACTGTGATTAGAACAAAGCACCTAGATACCTTGACTGATCTATGCTTAGCATTCTCACCACAGGAAAGAACAACATTTTGTTATCTATCTTTCTTTTATAAATGCAATAAGTCCCTGGTAGCAATATGTGCAAAGTTATAGAGTATAAGCCCTGGGCCAGTCAAGTGAAATTTTGGTTGATGATTTTCTCTCAAGAATCGAATATGTCTAATGTATATTCAAAGTTACCTTTGCTTTCCAATTTCATATATTTTCTCTCTGATACAGAAAACCTCTTAAAAAGCCTCCTGTAAAAAACACTGCAGTTACAGCAAAAGCTGCTTGAGGATTAAAAAGGGAATGGTTACTTTTGTAAAATACACAAACAGCCATAGTAATCTAAAAATACAACCATTCAACATATTAGTGAATTAAAATCATAAAATATGAAGTAAATTACAGGCTTTTGAAATGTGTTTGACTTTTATTACCATATCACTTTAATATTTCTGAGGGTCTGCTTTGTACCTAGCAGAGATCTCCACATTAGCAATTTGAAGTGAAAAAATATATAGGCTCACCTTTTTGGTTTAGTGGGGAAAAAACACAGATAAAGCAACAATGTGTCATAGCTTTGATACCGGATAGACTCTGGCATGTTGAGGGTGCATTTCTACTACGAAGAATGTCACCACTAAGAATGGTGACATTCTTAACTTTTTGAGGGATGGATTCAGAGGAAAAGTTTAGAGAAACTTGAAGGTGACATGTTGAATTGAATGAGAAGTCTATCAAAACTCTGCAAAGAACTATCATTGATGCTTCAACAGTTTCCTGAAATAGGATTGTCAAATCTGTAAGTCTGTGAGATTTCCGGAATCAGAGGTCTAATCAAAAACATTTAGCGTTCCCCACCCCCAAAACAACGGAAATTTTAAAAGTAAAAATTTCTCTCTTGGGTGAAAAAAATAAACACCCCAACTGATAAACGATATACTCAGTACTTACCAGAAATTTGAAAAAGAACTTATATAGGCAACAACATGGATGAAACTCAAAACCTAAGTTTGCATGAAACAAGCCAGATACACAAAGTGTGTTTATCGTTATTCTATTTGTATGAAATTTTAAAACAAGCAAAATTAATGGAAGGTGATGGAAGTCTCACTAGTAGTTACCTCTTAGGAAGAGGAATTGACTGGGAAGGGGAAAATCATATTAGGGTGGGGAAGATGGTGCATATTTTAATCTGGGTGCACAGATGGTATATAGGAATGTAAAATTCCATTGTGCTTTATACTTAAGATTAGTACACATTACTGATGTTATGATATACCTTAATAAAAATTAAGTAGAAAATCACTGTGTGGAATTCAAAGTATTTCTGTAGCACATTCCGGAGTATTTAGACATAGCGTCTTCTAAATAGAACCAAAATCAGAGTTTACTTAAAGAATTTCAGAAAACTTGTAGATAGGTGTCTAGGGATTTTTTTTTCAAGAACTGGTGCATAAAGTATTACATTCTGTTCTTGGCATTTGGATGATTTATAATGAGACCCTACTGTGGTCATAAATTTATGGATTTTCTATGACTAAAAACAGAAAATTTAGGATTCATCCTTTATAAGTTCTTGGTAAAAAGAATAGCTAAGATACACAGTTGTGGGTTTGGATGGGTAGAGGAATGGTGTCGTTAAGCAACAAAGCACAATCTTTGTTCTTCCTCCAACTCCCAAGTGCCATCATGATGATATCACCAATTCTTTAAGAATTGCCAAAAGAAATAATAAAGTTAGAGACAGTTTTCTGTGAATGCCAGTTATAGACATGAACAGATTTAGTACTTGGTGTTCTTCCCATGAGTATTTCAGTTCATGGTAGTCTACAGGATTTAAGATAGTCGACAGGATTTAAGAGGAAAATAATTGATTTTAGAGACACCTTGAACTTCTCAGTTATTATCTATTTATTCGCTGATGTAAGAGTTGGACTTGTCCTCTGGAGTTTAGAGACGCTAACAACATCTTGCCCAGTGTCTTTCCCCTGATGGAAGTTTACAATGATTTTTTCCTTTAAAAGGTTTGCAGTTTCCTCTTGTAATGATTCTTGATGTTCTGTACAGTCTGAAGACTTTCTTTTTGAACAATCAGTTTGAAAAGTAAAGTGTGACATAATAATTTTCTAAAGCCTCTGTACCAGATGATACTTTGTTGTTTCTTGCTTAAATGTAGTGAAAAGGAAGTCAAATATATTTTATCATAGAAAATACCATACAATTTTGTTTATGTATCTTTTTATTGTCATCAGAATTCTCTGTGTTTAAATATACAGAGAGGAGATGGGAGGGAGCTACTTTAAGTATCCCTTAAAAGCTCTTAACTTTGATTTAAAAGTAAAAAGTAAAAAGAAAAATACTCTTTGGAATTATACATTAGATATTTTAATATCATAAAGTAGCAAAGCAAAAAAATGTTGAAAGGACAACACATGTGCCACTTAAATGAGGGAAAATACTCGTTATAATTAATAATAATATATAATTAAATGTTTAGAATAAAAAATCAGGTTAAAACTATTACATTTCCTTTTTCTGATTTTTATTTTAGACTCAAGGAGTACATGTATAGGTTTGGCTATATTGTGTGATGCTGAAATTTGGTGTACAAATAATTCCATTACCCAGATATAATCATAGTACCCAAGAGCTAGTTTTTCACCCCTTGTTCCCAGCCCTAGTAGTTCCCAGTTTTTATTGTTGCCATCTTTTATGTCCATGAGTTCTCATTGTTTAGCTTCTACTTATACATGAGAATATGCAGTTTTTGGTTTTCCGTTCCTGCATTAATTCACTTAGCATAATGGCCTCCAGCTGCATATGTATTACTGCAAAGAACATTATTTCATTCTTTTTATGGCTGCATACTATTCCATGGTATCTATGTACCACATTTTCTCTATCCAGTTCACCATTTATGGGCAGCTAGGTTGATTTCATGTTTTTGCTATACTGAATAGTGCTGCGATGAATGTAGGAGTGCATGAGTCTTTTTGGTTGAATGATTTGTTTTCTTTTGGGTACATGTGTAAATTAGTTCAGCCATTGTGGAAAGCAGTCTGGACCATTCAACCGAGAAATCCTATTACTGGATATATTACTTTTCTTTATTGAATTCTTCATCATTAAAGACAAAAATAATGGTTACTGTCTTATTTTTAAGCCCTATAAAGATATTGTATGTTTTGAAGAAATTAACTTTTCTCTGGAATCTGGTTGAGAACTGTCAAATATTTGTAAGTGGGTATATGTGTGTATTTGTTTTTTATTATGTCTCAGATCACTTAAGCTTATATGCCTTTTTACATGTTAGTTCACACTTGTCTGATTTAGCAAAAAATTAGATTTATTTAAATTATTCATGCCTTTCAAGTATTTGAAGACATTATATTAACTTTTTAAATAGTATGCTAAACACTTTTAGCAAGCTTGCTATAAGATGTATATTCTTCTATGCATAAAACTTGCAAATTAAGGAACATCTAGATACAATACCTTGCCAGAATTGTAAGAAATTATTTATTAAGAATTTCTTTGAAGAACCACACTAGATGAATGCTGGCCTGCTAGTCTCTGTGATAATGAAAATGCTCTCAGTCCGCACTATCCAGATAGGGAGCTAGCCACATGCAGCTACTGAACACTTGAAATGTAGCTAGTACAGATAAGAAACTAAATTTTTCTAATTTTTCTAAATTTCATTTAATTTTTATTCATTTAAATAGCCATGTGTGGCAGTCATTATTACCATTTTTAACAGTGCAGCTTTAGATTCAGAAAATATCATGTAGGGGGCTATTGTGAAGATGAAAATATCTACCTGACAACACCACTGAGAAGACTAAACGAGCTAACATTGATAATATGCATGGACAGTGCCAGGCATGCGCTAGAAGTTATACATAAGTAACTTTCCTTCCTTTTCTTCTTGTAGCTCAATATGTACCCATTACTGATCCTCTTAGGGATGTGCCTACTCTTTGTACTACTTTTTATAGCCTTTTTTCCATTCCCTTGTTATGGTCTCCTTTTAGAATTCTTTCTCTTTCCTTGCTGTCACTCTTTTTCTTTGTTTCACTAAATATTCCATCCACGTCACTGTATTTTCTTACTTTTATTTCTATTTTCAACTCTTTTGTTTTCTCTTTCCATTCATGATGGGAAGGACTACTCAACAATTACTTCTCTTTCCCAGAATGCTCTATCTTGAGTGTAACTATGACTTGGGGATGAACTTGCTTGATTAGAATTTGGCACCTAATGGAGACATAATACATTTGCCCTGAAAACTTGTAAATATAACCCGGGTCTGCAAAAACCCTTCAAAATGAGAATCAAATTTAAAAAGACATTATGTTGATAATGCTGTCTGTCTTATTCTGCTAAGACTTCCATAACAAAATACCATAAGTTGGGTAGCTTAAACAAAAGTAATTTTTATTTCTTTTCTAAAGACTACAAAATCTAAAATAAGGGTTCTGGCACAGTTGCTTTCTGATAAAGTTTCCCTTCCTGGCTTGCAGACGGTTGTCTTCTTGCTTTATCCTCACAATGGTTCTTCGTCTGTACACCGGAGGGAAGAGAGAGAGAGAGACATTTCTCTTTCTTTCTCTTTGTATAAGGCCAGTGTTCCTATTGGATCAGGTTCCATACTTATGATCTCATTTATCCTTAATTATTTCCCTAAAGCCTTATATCCAAATATAAGCCACATTGGTGATTAGGGTTTTGACATATGAATGTGAGGAAGACACAGTTCAGTCCATAGCACCCCCTAAGTGCAAACACATACTGTCTTGAAGACTGTACCTTTAACAATGGCCTTTAAAAACTTCTGAATTAAAGTTCTAAGAAACGTGAGCTTAGAGTTGAAAATTACAGACACACAAACACAAATATACAAGCTCTAACATGAGTGTGAGCAGAAAACAAGAGAAAAGAAACAGCAGGCTTAGACTCAAAAATACTTAATGTTGAAATTATTGGGCATAGAATACTGAATAACAATAATATATTATAGAAAGTATAAATTGTGGATAAATAAGAATGGATTTTCTAAAAGACCAACACACTTGGAAAGAATCAAATGAAACTCTAGAAATTAAAAATAATAAATGAAATTTTAAAATAGACAAGTTAAAGAACAGATTAAATGCAGCTCAAAAAGTTAGTGAACTGGAGTATCAAACCAAATATCGGAAATGTAGTACAGAGCAAAATTAATGTAAATGATAAAAGAGATGTTAATTAAAACTAAGAATAACATGAACATGTCTAATATATACCAATCTATTCTGAGTTCTAGAAGGAAATAACAGAGAGAAAGGAAATCTGGCAATACTTGAAGAGATAATATTTGGCAACTTCCAGAATTGTTGAAAATACCAACTCCATATCAGGAAGCCCAAAAAAATCTCACATGGAATAAGCACACACACACTCACACACACATAAACACACACCGTATCACACTGAGAGTACATAATATCAAAGACAAAAAAATCTTTAAAAGTACCTACAGAGAAAAGACAGATCACTTATAAAGGACTACCAACTTCTTGATAGCAGGAACAGAAACCTGAGAGCAATATAAATATATACTCAATATATCAAGAGAAAAATCCCATGCAACTCAGCAAATGTGAAATGCAGCTCAAAAATAAAACGAATTAAAGAGAAAAAGAAAAAAAAAGATTGGAAATTTACCAGAGTTTATTACCAACAGACCATTCTGAAAACAAATTATAAGATATGTCTCTGGTTATTGAAAATTAATTCTAAGTAGAAGATTTGAGATATAAGAAATTAGTAAAAATTAAAATAATGATATCAATACTTATTTTGTGGGGTTAAGAATAAGTAGATCCAACATATTAGACAAAGCTGGCGTAAGAATCATAAGATGCAGTCAGATCTAAAGCACTCTTAGGACATTTATAATTCAGGATGAGGGTGAGTATTTTGATATTCTGCATATGTTATTAAGTATGCAGGTTAAAAGCTATATAATTACTAAAAATAAGCCTAATGAATATAATTCCCAAAATAGTGGGAAAAAAACATCAGAATAAGGGAAAGAACAATTAAAAATAATCCCACAACAATGATGGGGAGAAATCCAAAATAATCATAATTGATATGAATGCATTATACTCACCAATTAAAAGAGAAAAAATATCAGACTGTATGAAAAAATAAATATAGTGTTGTGCTTTTTTAAGTACGTAAAGCAAATACTACCCCTCTATTCTTCCTCTGCTCCTGGAAAAAAGAGAACAAATCAAACTGATGTGTCTATAATAACAACACATGAATTAGACATTAAGCCAAAATTTATTGCTTGAGAGAAAGCCTGACTAGATACTTATAAAAGTTGCAATTTTCTACAAAAAAATTAGCCGAGCATGGTGGCACACACCTGTAATCCCAGCTACTCGGGAGGCTGAGGCAGGAGAATCACTTGAACCTGGGAGGCGGAGGTTGCAGTTAGCTGTGATCGTGCCACTGCACTCCAGCCTGTGTGACAGAGCCAGGGTCTGTCTCAAAAAAAAAAAAAAACAAAAGTTTCACTTTTCTGGAAGTATATAGTTACATATTTACATATTTATATGCAATTGACCCTTGAACAACACAAGTTGGAACTTCCTGGGTTCACTGAAATGCAGATTTTCTTCTGCCTCTGCTACTCCTGAGACAGCAAAACCAACCCCTCTTTTTGCTCCTCCTCTTCCGCTTACTCAATGTGAAGACGAGGATAAAGACGTTTATGATGATTCACTTCCATTTAATGAATAGTAAATGTATTCCCTCTTGCTTGGGATTTTCTTAATAACGTTTTATTTTCTCTAGCTTACTTTATTGTAAGATACCATATATAATACATATAATGTGCAAAATATGTTTTAATCAACTGTTTATGTTATTTGTAAGGCTTCCAGTCAACAGTAGGCTATTAGTTGTTAAGTTTTTGGGGAGTCAAAAGTTATACATAAATTTTTGACTACATATGGGGACCAGTGCCCCAACTGTCATATTGTTCAAAGGTCAACAGTACATTAAATAACTTTCAAAATTAGACATTATTATATGGAGTAATTTATAAATCCCCATCATAATGGAAAATATTTAAAACATTTCTGCTGGGAAATGACAGACAGTTCAAGAGAAAAATTAAAGTTGCAAAAGTATGAACACTGTAACAAAATTGCATTTCCATACAAGTAAATATTAGTTAGAAAATATCATTAAGATGCTGAACATGGTGGCTTATGCGTGTAATCCCAGCACATTGGGAGGCCAAGGCGGGTGGATTGCCTGAGGCTGGGAGTTCGAGACCAGCCTGGCCAACATGGTGAAACCCCATCTCTACTAAAAATACAAAAATCAGCTGGGCCTGGTGGTGTGTGCCTGTAATCCCAGCTACTCGGGAGGCTGAGGCAGGAGAATCTCTTGAACCCGGGAGGCAGAGGTTGCAGTGAGCCGAGATTGCACCATTGCACTCCAGCCTGGGCAATAAGAGTGAGACTTCATCTCATAAAAAAAGAAAGAAAATACCATTAAGATGTCTGGGAATTAATCCAACAAATGATGTGCAGCATCTATGCAGCATGTTATAAACTTGTGTTGAAAGACACTGAAAGAAGACTAAATGTGATTGATTAGGATAAATCAATTTCACAAATTGACATTTTTATGAATTTGATTTATAGATACAATTCAATTCCAATCAACAGAGATTTTCCTTAAAAATGATAAACTGAATCTAAAGTATGTATAGAAAGAAAATAGGTGAAGAATAGTCAAGACAGATTGGAAATAGAGCAAGGTGGGGAGGCAGGATTCCAAGTGCTGATTTAATGTTCTATTTCTCAGTTTTGGTGGGGGATTTTAAAATGTTTGTTTTATTATTTTTAATCCAGAAATATATTTATATGCATTTTATGTTCATGTGTTCTGTTTCACAATGAAATTTTTTAAAGCTCACATAGTATAAGTTTGAGGCTCAGATCTCTGTAGAATCAACAAGTAAAACCCAGGATGTTTTATAATTATATGTATAGAATTTGTACTGATAGTTATTCACTGTTTAACAATAAAATACATTTTAACATAAGATGTAATACATGTTTAATGCAGAGAATTTGGAAAATATACGAAATAGGCAGAAATGAATAAAAAGCCCTGTGACCCCCACCATCAATTTCAGACCCTGTGAATGTTGTTACGTACATTCTGGTCTTATCTATGTTTATATATGTGTGCTTCTGTATTTGTAAGTTTTTAGAGAATTACTGTCCTATTACATAATAAGTTTGTGTTATACTTTTTATTTGCCAATACAAATGTATTATTTAATGTATTAGGAACTTTGCAAAACCACCAGATTTTTATTAAGAAAAGGCACAGTTGAAAACTATATACTTGCTCAAGCAATTCTTCCAGAAAATAGCAATATTTTAGAAAATAAAACTTGAGAATTCAGCCAAGAGAGATTATATTGATAGGAGAATGCAGAATATGTAGGGAACATACGTAATTTCAGTAATCCACAAAACAGGAGAAGGAAATACACATCTCATACACTGATGTTAGCTGGAATCACAGTATTCTGTACCACATCTGCTACTCAGTTGATTTATTAGTGATTAAAATGTAGTACAAATGGCTGTCCTTAAGCAGTTCCCTCACAGAGACTATTCTCAACAATTTGCATAAGTGACACATTTATTTCAGAAAGTACTTAGAAAGAAAATATAATACTGAACTTGATAGTATTGTAGCAGGACAAGCCGCAGACAAAACCCCTCAGACACCGAGTTAAAGAAGGAAGGGCTTTATTCAGCCGGGAGCTTCGGCAAGACTCACGTCTCCAACAACCAAGCTCCCTGAGTGAGCAATTCCTGTCCCTTTTAAGGGCTCACAACTCTAAGGGGGTCTGCATGAGAGAGGGTCGTGATCGACTGAGCAAGCAGGGGATACGTGTCTGGGGGCTGCATGCACCAGTAATTAGAACGGAACAGAACAGGACACGGATTTTCACAGTGCTTTTCTGTACAATGTCTGTAATCTATAGATAACATAACTGATTAGGTCAGGGGTCAATCTTTAACTACCAGGCCCAGGGTGTGGCGCCGGGCTGCCTGCTTGTGGATTTCATTTCTGCCTTTTAGTTTTTACTTCTTCTTTCTTTGGAGGCAGAAATTGGGCATAAGACAATATAAGGGGTGGTCTCCTCCCTTAGTATGACCAAACACTTTGTACCCGCTTCTTTCAATCTATCACGAAAATGTAATTTATCTTTGAAGCCAGGAAATATCCTGATTAGTGTTTCAAGGGAGGGTAAGGAAAATCTCACAATTGGAGAAATCCCTCCTTTGAGGCCCTATCTTTGTTTACCAACAGAAGAGAATTACAGGCCTTGGGCTAGATCCAGTTCCCAAGAAGTGATTTTATAAAAATCCACCAATGCTAGTAACGCTGAGACTTTTCTAAATACTGTTTTCAGTAGGTAAAACATATTCCTGTTACTACCTAACTAGAGAGAATAGTAGGATGATATTTGCATTGCCATGGCAACTTGCATCTCTAGAGTGAGATGACATTTTTGCCTGTTTATTTCTACTTTTCATGTAGGAATAACCTTTTTTATTCCATTTTAACTTAAAAAATAACTTGGGTGTGTATAGATAGGGAGAGAAACTGAAAGTTATTTAACATCTGCTACATGTCAGACACGGAGTTAAGTTGTTTATATCCACCACTGCATTCAGTCCTCCAAGGACTCTGGAAAGGAAGATTCGCTTTAGAGAGGAGACAGAGAAATTTCAGCACTTATCTGTGCTTTAGTTCAAAAAGTTACAAAGCAATAGAGCCAGGGTCTGTTCAGAGCTTGGAGCCCCTGGTTCCCAGGCCGGTGTTTTTTCACTGCTTCACACTTCCTCCTACAGGTTTTATTTCCTCCCTGGGTTCCTAGTCTAACTTTCCCTTAAAACTGACAACCATCTTGTGAAATACAAGTAAGTACATTGCAATATGTAGTTTTTAAGTGTTGTGGTTCTTAATGTTTAATTCTGATTTCCATATATAGAAAATTACATCTAAATCAGGATTGACTGATTATGTTTTACTCTTCAGTTAAAATAGTTATTCAAATGCTTTAATTGCATACCATGTGCTTCAGAAGATGATACCAATTAAGTAGTTAGGATTTAGCTGTACATATGATGGAGATTTAGTTATGTCACTATAAAAGAATTATATATATAATTCAAATTTACAGATATAGAATATTAAATATGAAATGCAAATATTGGACTATGAAGATCAGCAAGTATTTGTTGAACATAAGGAGCTATCTGTATAGATTATTTGTGGGATATGTTACTCAGAAAAAGCAAAAGGACAAACGTGAATTATATTTACAATCCATTGAAACAAAATGAAGATGACCATTTAATTCTTCAATTCTAAATATTCTGTTTATTAAAAAGTAGCTCTTACTTCCTTTATATTTTGCTATTGGGATTTTCTCTCAACTAAAAGAATGTGAAGACAAACGTAAAGAGAGAATTCCTTTGTGATAGACTTTATGAGACATTTAAATCGTTATGGCATAATGACATGTTGTTAATCTAAAGGCCTTGGTGGCAACTGCAGGAATGAAAAAAGTAAAAGTTATGTTTGTTGATATATTTATGAAGCTGCAAGTGAAAGGAAGTATTCTGATATTACAAAAATGGTGACATTATGGCTTCAGCACCAGATCCATTACTTTTTCCCCTCTTAATTCCAGCAAGAAACGGTCTCAGAAACAGTTATCGTCTGGGCAGTTTGAGGGATCTTAGAACTTGAAGGAAAGACAATTCTGTGGATGTAATAAGGGCAAAAGGTGGCTAGGAAGCTACTATGGACTAGTGGGCTATGTAAGCAAAATACATGGAATGCTTACCCGAAGTTTAGGAATGATGAGAGAGAGAAGTGCAGCAGGGTACAAGGAAGAGTCTTTGTTGGACATGGAACCTAATTTGTTCATAGGTAATTAGAAAGAAATCAGGGGAAGGAAGCAAACTGAAGATGCAATATTAAGTTGGAAAAGTTATGTAAGCTCGAGGGAGGGAGGGAGCAATGTCTGGGTGAATACATTTGTTTTTGTAAACAAAGGGCCAGTAGTTTCTTCAGGAGCCAGTGCCTCAACTCTCATTCTGCAGTCCTATAGTATCCACGCTTGTCAATCAGAAGTGGTTTTGAATGGATATGATGCCACATTCTGGCATAAAAACATTTCGTTTTTGATTGACAAATTATTTTGAAAGGTTAATATGAATATGTATAATATGCAGAGCACAAAACTACTAAAATGTTATGAGTCTTATACATAATTACCTTTAAATGAAACTATAGCTGTGAAAGTAATTTCACAGTCACGTTCTTTTGGATTTTAGTAATACTATATGTGTGTGGCTTTTATATGGGCATATTATGATGAAAACCCATATATAATAGAATAAATGTAATAGTAGCCTGTAAAAGTACAGTGATGGCTATATGTCCACATACCTATCGTAAGTTTCTAAATCAGGTGTGGTACACTTTCAGCTAGAAGAAGAAAACACATTCTTATATGCCTTAGTTCTGGTACTGAGTAAATGTTCTCCTACCGTAAAATTTTCTTTACTGTGCCCTTGGAACTCTTAAGGTGCTATGGTTTTTACATTCTCATTCTAAACTCATTGTTGGAATAGCCTCCCATGTTAAACCAAAGAGGAGTCAATGAGTCATTTTGTTACTCTTTTTTCAAAAACATGTCAAAGGAAACTGAAAACATGGTAAGTGCGTTATTGCAGGGAGGCATTTAATGAGAAACTCTTCCTGACATAAATACTTGCCCCTTAATTACATTCCTTGCATGCTAACAACCCCTTCAACCAGGTCACCTCTCAGCTATAGGAATTCTGTTTTTATCCCTCATGCCACTGCTGAGCATGTAGCTCCATGTTTTTGTTCCCGCACTTCTCATTCCACTTATGCCTAAGAAGACACTATTCCACTGTGTTCACCTCCAGACCTCAACATTTTTGGTTTAGTTTAAGTTCATCTGGGCTATGAAAGTGTGAAAAAATTATGCTTATACTGCAGATACAAAGTCAAGATGCTTTTTTTCTCTGGATCTATTTTCTAAGAACTTTCAACTATTAGTTTCTAGGATAAGATGAATCTGATTTTACTGTGAAATGCAGGTGGCTTTTATTTCAGGTCTTTGCGTAGCTTAAGAGACATTATTAGCACCTAAGTGAAATTTGCATAGACAAATGAAATATTCTGCCTTCTGAGACCCTATGAAAATCTGCCCTATTAATAACTACATCAGATGGAAGTCAGATTTTTGTCATTTCAGCATTTTCCTTCTATCAAGTGGTTAGTTTCTGTCCACATAATTGAGTAATTTAAAAGAGCCACTACCATTTGTCTTTTCTGGGCTAAGGACATTTGATTTTGTAAATAACAACAAAAAAGGCTTACGTGACTTTTTGGGAAAGATTACAGCAGGAGGAAAATAAAGTACTATTAAGCTTCATACTTCTTTTTAAATGTTCTCATTAAACACAGTGAAGAAATAATTAGTATACATTTCTTTCTCATATGACTGCCCCTTGCAACCGTCCCTTGGTTATACCTACCAAGTGCTACAAAGAAATCTATAAAATGGATGATAATCAGTGAAATATTTGAAAAGATGAAAATTATCCTGATCTTAGCTATTTATCATGAACCTACTTTTTTGTGTAGTTATACTTACTGAACTGGTGCTCTGAGAACACTTTAATGTTATATCATTGTCAAATTTGACAGACACAATATTTATACTTTTATTTGCATCATTAATGATAAACAGCATATATAATATTGAACTATGGCATTCTGAAACTTCTACTTAATAGATGAGCATTTTCAAACATTTCTCCTTAAGGTTATCCAATCAGGTTTCTACAGATCCATTTATTCACAAATAATAAAAAAAGAAGTCCAAGTACTATATTTTCCCACATATTAAACAATGGTGAGTGATGTTTACTTCAAGCAAGACATCTCAAACTTTTTCATAGGCATGTATCAAAATCATCTGATATATTTGTTAAAATGCTAAATTTATGCCCCACCACAGACTTTCTAAATCATAATAGAGAGAGCCAAGAATCAGCTCCTTTTTCTAGCTCCTCAGATGACTCTAATATACATTAAATGTGAAAAGTCTTTATTAAAATTTTTATTTTCTTTTTTTTAAAAAGACTTTTAAGTTCAGGGGTGCAAGTGCAGGTTGTTACATAGGTAAATGTGTGTCATTGGGTTTGTTATACAGATTATTTCATCCCAAGGTATTAAGCAGCCTAGTCCCTATTTGTTATTTTTCCTGATCCTCTCCTTCGCCAACCCTCCACCCTCCTAAAGGCCCCAGTGTGTGCTGTTCCCTTCTACATGTCCATGTGTTTCTAAAACTTTCCAGTTATTTTAAATATTTTACAAAAATGATCTTTAAGTCACTTGTATTTCTATCCTGCAGTATTTGCGTGTTTTAAAATATGAGATTAATGAGCAACAAAATAAAAACGACAATTTTGATTTATAACACAAATAATAAAATAAATATCCACAAATCTGTAGAGACTAATAAATGTTTAAATACATACATAAATGAAAAAGAGAAAATCTTTCTTGCAGAAAATTTTCAAACAAAAAATGTAGAAAGAATGGGAGAAACAAAAAAAAATCACCATTAGAACATCTCAGTAATAATTGTGGCAGGCAAGATCTGCGATGAATGCTAAAATTATTGGTAAAAACTTCATGGAGAAACAGAATATTTGCATTGCCTCAAAGTATTTTCTCTTAAATATTTATTAATCATGTGATGCTTCTAGCATGTTTCCACCAATTTGTTGAGATTGCTCTCTGCTAAAAGCAAACTTACGTCCCTACCCCTGGATTGTAGGCTCGATTTAGTGGCTCACTTCTAACAGAGTAAGGAAAGGGAAAATTAAGCAAAAAGCTGTCAGATGCCACCTTACCAAGTGACCAATGTTAACAGCACCAGTAATACGCTTATTGGTAGCATGTACCTCCTGATATGATGCAGTGAGAAAGGCCCTTCACCTCTCTGGGGTTCTTTACAAAATTCATAACCCCAATCTAATAATGGGAAAAAAATAAGACAAACTCAAATTGATAGACAGTCTATAAAATCCCTGGCTAGAACTCTTCAAAAGTGTCAGGTCATGAAAACCAGGGAAATACTAAAAATCTGTCTAGATCAGAGGAGACGAAGGAAACTTGATGAAGACATACAATGTTGTCTTCCTGACTGGATCCTGAACAGAAAAAGACATTAGTGGAAAAACTACTGAAATCTGAATAAAGCCTGCAGTTTAGTTAATATGATACCAATGTTAATTTATTCACTTAAATTATTCATTGGTAAAATGCTACTATTAGAGTGAGAATTCTCGGTATTATCTTTGTAACTTCTATAAACCTAAAATTAGTTCAAACTGAAACAGGGTTGTCGTTATTTTCATTGTGGTAAAACATATATGATATTAAATTTGTCTCCTAATCATTTTTTAATGTACAGCTCAGTAATATTAAGTATATCTACTTTGTTGTGCAGCAGATCTCTAAATTTTTCCATCATGCAAATCTGAAAATCTATTCCCATTAAACTCTAATTTCCTCTCCCCCTTCCCCTATCCGTTGACAATCACTTTCTACTTTTCTGTTTGCATAATTTTCACTACTTTAGATACGTCAAACTATACAATATTTGTCCTTTTGTGATTGGCTTATTTCGTTCAGCATAATTGTCCTTGAGGGTCTTCCATGTTGTAGCATGTGACAGGTTTTTCTTCTTTCTTAAGGTTGTATAATATCCCATTGCATGTATATGCCATGTTTTTGTTATCCATTCATCTGTCTGTAGACATTTGGGTAGCTTACATCTCTTGGCAATTGTGAATAATGCTTCAGTGAACAAGGCATGCAGATATTTCTTTAAGATCGTGCTTTGAATTATTTTGGATGTATACCTGCAAGTGGGATTGCTGGATCATATAGTAATTTTCTGTTTTAATATTTTTAAGGGACTCTCATACCATTTTCCGTAGTGACTGCACCATTTTACATTCCTAATAAAAGTGTACAAGGGTGTCAGTTTCTCCACATTCTTACTAAGACTTGGTATTTCTTTTTTTTTAATAGTAGCCATCCTAATGGGTATGAGATAATATGTCACCATGGTTTTGATTTGCATTTTCCGAAGGATTATTGGTGTCAAGCATCTTTACAAGTGCTTGTTGGCTATTTGTATGTCTTCTCTGAAGAGCTGTCTATTCAGATCCTTTGCCAATTTTTTAATCAGGTTTCTTTTTTTATTGTTGAGTTTAGAGGTTCTTCATATATTTTGGATAGTAGCCCCTTATATGTCATGTGTTTTCCAAATATTTTGTCCCTTTTTTACATTGCCTTTTCACTTTGTTGATTGTCCATTTTGATGCTTAGAAGGATTTAAGTTTGATGGAGTCCCATTTGTCCATTTTTTTCTTTTGTTGTCTTTTCTTCAATGTTATATTCAAGAAATCATTGCCAAAAACAATGGCTGAAATCTTTTCTCCTTTTTCTAATTCTAGAAGTGTTATAGTTTTAGATCTTTGGTTTATATCTGTTAACCAGTTTGTTAATTTTTGTATATAGTATAAGGTAAGTGTCCAACTTCACTCTTTTGTAAATGGATATTCAGTTTTTCCATCACCATCTGCTCTAGAGACTTTCCTGTATGTAGTATTGGCATCCTTGTCAAAAATCATTTGGCCATATTCTCAAGGGTTTACTTATGAACTTTCTATTCTGTTCCAGTGGTCTATATATCTGCATTTATGCCAGTACCACATTGTATGGATTCCTGGTGATTTGTAGTATATTCTGAAATCAGGAAGTGTGAGGCCACTAATTTTGTTCTTTCTTTTCAAGATTGTTTTTGCTATTTAGTGTCCTTTGAGATTCCATCTAAATTTTAGGATGATTTTTCTATTTCTGAAAGAAAAATTATTGGGATTTTGATCGGGATTGCATTGAATCTGTGGATTGCTAGGGGTACTATGGCATCCAACTAAACTTTTTTTGATATGTAAGTCTAACATTTAATTTTCCAGGAATATTGGTGCAGCTCATGATTTTATGAACACCAAATATTTATTTGCTATTTTCATTTGATATATTTACTATAATGTCTTATTACTGCCAATGTTTTACAAGCAAATTTAATAATGTCCATTATTATTTTCTTATTCTTCATTATTTATTATTCTACATTACTTAGAGGGAGAAAGAGTGAGAAAAAAAGGTGTATTTGTTTTCTCTTACCAGTATGAGATGCTTTTTCAGAAATAATTTTCAGTGCCTATATGCCTCAAATCGATTGATGCCAAATCCAATTGAAATGTTAACATGATTACACAATTTAATTTTAATTCATATGCTTCAAAATGTCAAAATTAAAAAAGTAATAGAGTCATAGAGTGAATGCATTAATTTCCTCTTGGTGCTATAACAAATTAACACAACTTAGTGGCTTAAAACAACACAAGTTTATTATCTTACATTTCTGGAGGTCAGGAGTCCTAATATCAAGGTGTCAGAAGGACTGAATTCCTTCTGGACATTTTAAGGGTGAGCTCATTTCCCGGCCTTTTTCAGCTGTTGAGGCTACCCACATTTCCTGCCTCCAGATTTCTTCCTTCATCTTCAAAGTCAGTATCGTAGCATGTGCAAACCTCTCTTTCCGACCTCTTCTTCTTTATAATATCTTCCCTGACCCTGTCCCTCCTACATTCCTCTTTTTGAGAATATATTGGGCCCACCAAAATAATCCAGAATATTTTCACCATCCCAGAATCCTTAATTTAATCACATGTGCAAAGACCTTTTGCCATTTATGGTAACATATTCACAAGTGTTGGGAATTTGGATGTGGACATTTTCTAGGTGGCCATTATCCCATCACAGTGACTTTTTTTTTCCTGTGTCATTCATTAAATTTGACTGTGACTTTTAATCATTTGACAGGTACTATGGGAATATATTAGCTATTATATATTATTCTAACAATGTGTAAAAAAAGTGGAATCTTAACTTTTATTCCTCAATTAATAGCCATTAACAACCACTAAATATTGTTCTCCTACATATCCCCACACTGTGTTTCATTAGTAAATTTTTCTTGAGATTGAGGAGGAAAAAAAAGTCATTGTCTTGATTTTGTTTTGATTCTGGCTACATGGGTACAAAAGAGCCGTCATTTGAAATTAATATTCCACAACATCTATATTAGGAAAGGCTAAGTGTGTCAGGGTGTGAACTACCAGCTTCTTTAGGTTGTGACACACTTTCAATCGAGCAAGCTATACAAATGGATGAGTGAACTGTGGACATTGGTATGAAAAACAATGGAGAAAATTTCAAATTGCAGAATTAATATAATTGGAGGACCAATGCAATTTGTGTCATTTTTTTCTTTGTGACTATGGAGATCTTCAAATTGGAGTACTTAAATGTTAATCACGTTAAGTTCTAAAATCTGTGATTCTGATTTCTAGCAGCACCAGACCTTATGTACTCAATGAAATTAAAGGTAACTATTTTAGTGTATATTATTTAAGATTAATTATCTCTCTAGCATTTCTCTTGCCACAGTGCCTATAAACACATTTCTCCATTCTGCAGTCAATACCTTTGCTGGTACAAAAGAATATCGATTGAGAACAGGCAGTGTTTTACAAGAAAGCGTTTGAGAGGCCTACAGATGAGATAGAAATCTTTGTATGTGGGATTTGAATTTCTCAGACAGTGTTTGGGAGACATATAAGTCAAGAATATATAAAGCGGAATATATTTTTGTGGGAATCAGATTTTTCTGTGGAAAGTTGCATAGAAAAATCCTTCACTTAAAAATTAATTACTAGGAGAGCATGCATATTGATTGTTTGTTATATATTTTGTTTGCTAGGCATTTACAAGCATTTAATGATTACTGTTTTCAGTAGTTCCTATGAAATGTCACTGTCTTCCAGTTCTTATTTTTCCAGAAATATAGAGGCAAACAATAAGTGAATTATCATATTATATATGTCAATGGCATAGGTAGAATCAATGGCATAGGTAGAAACAGATCTACTGCTAAATTTTTAGTCTCTGACTTGGATAAATTGTCCTGGTGCTCCATGACAAACTTGTCCTAGAGCTCCAAAAATGTTCGATCAACATAGGATTCCTCATGGCATAAAATATCCATCTACTTACCAGTCAAATCATTTGTTCTGCCTATTAAGAACACCAGACGATATCCAGATGAAAGGATCAGTCCATTTACAGGAATCTGTTCCTCTATAGACTAGCTAAAATGTGTGTTGACTACATAATGCCCTGGCCCATGGAACCCCCCATGAAACTGGCTTTATGTCCTTTTTGACTTCTTCTAGATTGGTATAATAATAGAGCAAATTTTGAAGCTGCATGTTGAAAACAGAATGGCTTCTCTTTGCCTGAGTTCCCAAAAATCTAGAAGAGGTATTGTTGTCAATTGAAACTATCCACCCTACAGTAAAAAAAAAAAAAGAACTTCTGCTGGTTAGAATCATATTTTCATCAATCATAAAACAGAAATTAATAACTTGAGTGCTGCTGTAACACAAACTTTAAATGTTTAACCTTGGTTTAACATGAACTACTGTTCATGTAGTATGCTGCAGGCAGCAAGCAGACACTGCAAACTGGAAAGCTATAAACCTATATTTTTTCCAGGGTAAAATATTTGATGCATCTATGATCTGTGGTGTCTTAAAAGACATATCAAGTGCCAACCAAGCCTATAGTTCTAGGAGAAATAGCTGGAAATCATCAGAATATTAGTATGTGTTGGCTGCTACTACCTGCTTTTAGAAAGATATTATGAGAAAGGGACCAGCATTGCAGGCAAGAAAAAAAGATTAAAGAGAGTTCAAAAATACAGAGCTGTGAGGTTTCAGAAAAGCCAATTGCTCCTGTACCTCAAACACTAGGAGAGGCAATTGTCACACAAAACTATTTAAATGCCTCCTTCATAATTTGACATTTTTCTGCAATAAGATTCTTAACTTTTCAAAACAAAGAAAACAAAAGGAAAAATCAACATTTCCCAGCCTCTCTTGCAGCTAGGGTGAAGACAGATGACTCAGATCTCAGGCTAGGATAAGGACAGTGAGGTACTCAAGGTACAAAATTTAAGGAGGTTCAAGGGAGTCTCCAGCTCCCTTATGAGATCAGTTTTGTGGTATGGTTCTGGAAGCTACCTAAACTCGGCCTACAGCCAAGGACCCTTCCCTTTCAATGATCCTATGAGCTATGTAATGACTTATGTTAAATACGTTCCTGTTTAAGCTAGTCAGAATAGGTTCTGCTGCCTACAATTTAAACTCTTGATAGTCAGAAATATTGCCTCTGTCATTTCCTAGGCTTTGTGATATTTGAAGTTATTTTACTCTGAGCTTCATTTTATCATCTGTGAAAGGGGAATAACAATTTGTATCTCATGGGACTATTTTGAAAATTAAACATTATACATAACAACATGGTTGAAGGCATATATCAGATAACTAATAGATATTAGCTATATTTTGTTAATGTTATTTATCAATTTGAGAATTTAAATCATTTCTATTTCTGATCTTTCTTTATCTTTATATTGAAGTGACCTATGTAATTTTGTTTGTCCTTGTTTTCCCTTATACAATTGTCTTAATCTAGTTCTCCATTCTGTCACAGTTCTTCTAGTCCAAGTTTTTTTACATTGATAATCTACTCTGCACCTCATTTCCAGTAAGACCCCAATTCTGAAATTCTTTTGCAAGCCCAATGGAGACGAAAATTCTAAATCCTAGTTCAAGTACTTCATATTATTTCTTCCTGATACTGCTACACTTGTCTGACTTTGCAGCCTACTCTCACCTTTGTACTCTCCATCCCCATGTATATATGCCTGTTTGCCCATGACTACTTGCTGGACCTTCCTTTTCTTTCTTTCTTTTTTTTTTTTTTTTTTGGAGATGGAGTCTCACTCTGTCACTGCAGCTGGAGTGCAGTGGCACTATCTCTGCTCCCTGCAACCTCTCCCTCCCAGTTCAAGTGATTCTCCTTCCTCAGCCTCCCAAGTAGCTGGGATAACAGGTGTGCACCACCATGACCTGCTCATTTTTGTATCTTTAGTAGAGACGGGGTTTCACTATATTGGCCAGGCCTGTCTTGAACTTCTGACCTCAAGTGATCCACCCACCTCGGCCTCCCAAAGTGCTGGGAATACAGGCGTGAGCCACCACACCCGGCCTGCTGGACCTTTCAATAAGGACTCTGCTGTGATGACATATATTGCCTATTGCCATATTGCTGGATAATGTCAATCTGCTTTGTGACTTTTTTCATTGTTTAGAGGTAGATACACCCTGAACATCTATCTCCTCCCAGAGAGTTTATTATATCTTTGAATCAGAATGCTTGTGCTTCTTCCTATCCAATTCCCATCTCTTCAAGGATGGGTATAATACTAAAGCTATTCTGTCCTGATTTGAGGGAAAAAGCCATTTAATATTTTTTTTTTCTGGGCAGTTAAATATATCCCTCAAGAAACTGTAGTTTGATATGAGGGAACCTGTTACTGATAGTGGTTTGATCTTAAGGTGACTATTATACACAGTAGCTCAGAGGGAAAGATGCATCATATGTAAGACTGAACAAAGCACTGACCTTATCTGACTTCACCTATGTAAGAGCTTTTTCAAAAAGTGCCTCAGGCAGTTTTCTTAGATTAATGATAATACTAATATGTTATCTTTGTAAAGGTAATCTCTGACTTACGTTCAACCCAAGTAGGCAAAACTCACATATGATTTTTTCCAAACTTGGAATCATTTTGCCTCTGGCCGTCTTACAGAAAATGTTTTTGTTTTTAAATTATTCCTTCTCTTTTCCGTGTTTTCTCCTTACTCCTGCTGCAGAAAATGCTGAACCTTTACAAAATGATCTGCAGGAATTCACTGCACCCAACACAATTTCTGCTTAATATTTACCTTCTCTACTGTTTTAGCAAACACAAGTCACTTGCTAACTTTGAATCCTGCTTTTCAGCTTAATTTCTTGGCCATTAGCTTTTATCCCACATTATTAGTCAGGACATCTAAATAATTCCACATTAATTATTTCCAATGAATAATACCAAATAATTCCAAGTCACTTATCAAGAGTGATTCCATTGATCAGCTAAAGGCTCCCCTCCACTACCAATTGGGCTCAGGTACAGAAAATGGCCATATCTGGCTCCAAGCCTGAAATAATCTAGGTCAATAGTTTTCTCTCTGTTCTTTTTTTGAGATGGAGTCTCACAGTTTCCCAGGCTGGAGTGCAGTGGCAGAATCCTGGCTACTACAACCTCCGCCTTCCAGATTCAAGCAATTCTCCTGCCTCAGCCTCCCAAGTAGCTGGGATTACAGCCATCTGCCACCACGCCTGGCTAATTTTTGTATTTTCAGTAGAGACGGGGTTTCATCGTGTTGGCCAGGCTGGTCTCGAACTCCTGACCTCAAGTGATCCATCCCCACCGCTTGGCCTCCCAAAGTGCTGGGATTATAGGCATGAGCCACCGTGCCCGGCCTCTGTTCTTTTTAATTGTCCTTTCCTTGTGTCTTCCAACAGTCAAGACTTACATTCTATCAGCATGTTGATCCCTGCAGTAAAAGACATCTCAATGGGCTCTGATGGAAAATTACCAGGGAGGAGTTTTACTCACTTAACTTCAGTCACTTGCCCTTTTCACAACAAGCTCAACAGTCAATGAGGTGTCAGGTGGCACTCTTTTTGGCCAGGCCTGGGTCATATGGACACTGCTGTGGGCGTATGCGGACAACCCTGCCAAACGCACATAGAATGATTTTCTCACTGAAGAGATGGTTCTGCTGTTAGAAGAAGAAAAGTTTATTTGAAAACCAAAAACAACAGTTCACTCACTGGCCACCTAATATCTATGCACACTTTTTTCAAATATGATTTTCTTAAACTGTCCCTTCAAATAAACCAACGATTCCTGGTAAAATCAAAGCCATAATTCCCACTTTCAAAGGAAGTTCTTTTTTTTCTTACAGCCTTCATTTTTATGCTCAGGACCACCAAGTAATGACCCCTTCTATTTGACAAGCCCGGAATGTCTCCTCATGCATAGAGAACCTATAGAGCTATCTAATATCCAAAATATGGGTAGCAATGAACAAAATATAGTAATGAAAATATGAAAAAGGATAATATAAATTTTAAAATTTCACATTTGAAAGCAAATGAAGAGGAATCAAAATACGACATATTCCACTGGACAAAGATAAGGATTCCTGTCCTGGCAAAGAGTGATTCCCTTGATAAGCTAATTTGACAGCTTTCCATGCACACCTTTTCTTTCTATTGTCACAGCCACATATGAGAAAGGCATTAAGGAAGATTCCCCTTCTTGGGGCTCTGCATTCTACTTTTTGAAGATGTGGATTTGGAATTCTGAGATTTCTCTTAAGTGTTAAACAACTATAGGCCCTTTTTCGCCTGTCTTTAGGAAAAAATAATATCTGTAAACTTTTGACTGTTCTCAATTTTGTCCACTCAATGGGCTCATAAACAAATCCGTGTGGTCCAAGCCTGGTCCTTGAGTTCATTCCCAGACTTAGGTGTCCTCACTTCTCAGCAGTGTCCTTGATGCACTGCCTAACTAGCTCACCCTCAGCTGCGCTGCTTTCACAGTAGTTTATGCCAACAACACAAAGTGCTGTATTAATTATGAAATATTAATTGCCTCTCAATCAGAGGTTTTGCCCAGGGGATGGATCTATGTAATAGGGGTTTTTTTTTCTTCTTTTTTTCAAGTAGGCAGTGGATGACAGAGAATATTAGGGTAGATTTTAGAAAACGAATCTCTCCATTCAGTTATTTGGTTTCTTCTACATCCCAAGAATATCTCCCACTTTCTTCCCTGTTTCATAATAACTTCAGTTCAGAGCAAATAAATTGACCTCCTAAGTTCTATGAAGCCCATCACTTTTTTTTTCTGGACTGTTGGTTATGGTACAAACATCCTCTCTTAAGCAATGTCTCTTTCCTTTCTCATTTATGGCCAAGCTACCTCAGATTTAGGCTTGTCCTTTTTGTCAAGTATTTATGGGAAACTATAAGAAGTAGCAAACTTGTTCTGAAATGCTAACTTTTTTTCTACAAAATTTCAATCCTCCTTATGTATACAGTCTAAGTCCTAAGTACAAGAGGCAGTAATTAAACCTATAACTTTGCTGCTAAGTAAAAAAAAGACTTCCAATTTCCCAGCTGGGATGAAGCTTTTCCATGCCTCTTCTCCATCTTGACTTATCTTTCATATATTTAACTATTACTTATAACACTCCAATTTTTTATATCATTGTGTGATTCTATGTGACTAAAATATCATTCAAATTAGCTAAGACAAAAAGCTAGTTAAGTAAAAAAGACAGAAGGGGAGATTTTATTTACTCATGTTAGTAAAAAGTACCGGCATAGTTGAGTTCATTTCTCTCCATGTAGCATATTTCATATTCTGGTTCATAAAAACTTAGATAATGGCAGGCAACCAACTCTAATGAAAAGACAATACATTTTTGAAAAGAGGAGATGAGAAAATTTATGGAAATACTGCATGCTTCTATTTATTGTTTTTATTGTTTTTATTTGTATAAGTGTATGGGGTACAAGCATAATTTCGTTGCTTGCACAAATTTCATAGTGGTGGAGTCAGGGCTTTTACTCATTGTACCCATTACATAATCTCTAATCATATACCCCCCTCCCACCCTCTCACTCATTCTAGTCTCTATTGTCTATTACTCCATACTCTACATCATCCACGTGTACACATTGTTTAGCTCCCACTTGTAAGTGAGAACATGTGGTATTTGTCTTTCTGTGTCTGACTTGTTTTGCTTAAGATAATGGCTTCCTATTCCATCCATGATGCAATAAAAATACATGATTTTATTTTTAATGGCTGAGTAGTATTCCATTGTCTATATATACCACATTGTCTTATCTAGTCACCCATTGATGGACACTTAGGTTGATTCCATTCATGCTTTTAAAAAAAGTAGTGTAAGAAGACACATAGTTCCCAGAAATGGGCAAAAGCTTTGAACAGACATTTACCAGAGCAAATGTATAGATGACAAATAAGCACATTAAAAGATGCTCACTTAGCTTTATTGTTCAGTATAGCAATATGAAATAAACCACAATGAGATGGTACCACATACCACTAGAATGGCTAAAATTCAAAAGACTGACAATGCCAGACATTAGTCAACATGTGAAGCAACAATTTTGCAGTTTCTTATGAAGTCAAATATATATTTATCACATAATGCACCAATTTGTCTCCTAGGTATTTACCCAAGTGAAATAAAAATATATGTGTACATAAGCATGTATTCAAACAATTGTAACAGCTTTCTTTATAGTACCCAATTCATGAAACAACCAAAATGTCCACCAACTGCTAAATAGATAAGAAAACTGTGGTATATCCATGTAATCGAATCCTGCTTAGCAATAAATAGGTGCAAACTATTGATAAATGCAACAACATGAATGATTCTCAAAAATACTACGTTAATTGGAAGAACAAGAGTATATACTTCATGATTCACTGATGTTGCATTCTGGAAAAGGCAAAACAATGGTCATAGAAAACAGTTCAGTGGTTGCCAATGGCCACTAATTTGGCGGTGTAGGCAGGGGATTGACTGCAAAGAAACCCCAGAGAACTTTTTGGGATGAAGAAATTATTCTGAATCATTATTGTGTTGGTGATTAGTCAACTGTATACATTTGTCAAAACTCATCAAATTGTATGTTCCAAATTGCTCAATTTTATTGTATGTAAATTATACCTTAATAAAACTTACAGGAAAACAGTAAAAAATATGAAGGAGGTAAACATTAGGTAAAAGTATTATTATTTATTTGGGTAGGCTTGACTCTTGTGCCTGATATCTTTATACCCCTAAAAATTTTTAAGAAAATGAAAATACAAACCTGCCAAAACAAATAAGCATGTAATTCCCAAATAAAACTGAAAGTCTATCTGCTGGTCCCAACCTCTTGTTTTTTAAGTGATTATCACTGTGTTATTAAGAAATTAGTTTTGTAAAGAATCAATTGACAATTTTAACACAATTTTTTTTCAGTGAACATGTAATGCCTTATAATAGAAGTCCTGAAGCATAATCCAAAATATCTGCAAAAGTCACAAGGGACTTTAAAATGTTCCAGTGCAGACATCTGAGATAAAAATAGATATGTAACTTTATGCTATGTTTTACATTTATGGATACAAATATGGATTCATCACAAAAAGAGAATGAATGAAGTGGTCCATCGTTAGCAAAATAGCTTTTTGTGGAATTTATGTTCTCAGAAAATTCCCAAATGCCGAGCTACTGTTTGAAAAACCCATTCATCTTCAGAGAAGGCGTAACCTTATCATCATGCAGATTAGCATGCAACTTAAACATGATTCATTGACCAACGCTTCTGAGAAGACAGTGTCCTGACCCAGATGCAGATAATCATAAAACATTTTCTGACTTGAATCACATGGATTGAAAGGCTATGTCTTTTCTCTTTAAATATGAATTACAAATTATTTTCTTTGCAAAAGAGTTGAATTATAAAGCAAAACAGGTTAGAATAAAAACTTGTAAAGGGAGTACAAAGGCATTGTATCTTGAGGGTAGAAAAAGATGCCACGAGTTTGTCTATACTCTCACAATTACCTTTTTAATCTACATGTTAATTTGAATATTTCAAATCAAATATTTTTAGATATTCTAAATTCCATTACCCAAGACTAACCATTTCTACAGCAGTGATAATACTTACAAGATACTTTCATATATTGTCTTGCTTATACAATTTTAATTATTTTCCACAGAAAATAACTTGAGTATCTTCTGTGTATAAAACAATGTGCTGAGTGTTGGAGATACGGAGATGTGTGAAAAACAGTCAGCCCCCAATGGATGGATAGTGAGAACATGAAAACAATTAAGTATTACTATCTCCTATATCAATCAAAACATGAGACCAACCAAGTATATTACCAAAGGCAAAATGCACTACATATGTGAATGAAAGTAAAAGCTAAACACTATTGGAAAATTGTGCTTTATCTTGGATGAACATTTTATGAAGTTTCTTCTTTCACCATATGTTACTCTGGTAAATTTTAATTATCTAAACAACAACAACAAATTAAATGATATATGTATATTATTTATTATTTATAAATTAAATTATATAGAGAGAGAAAGAGACAGAGACAGAGAGACAGAAAGAGAGAGACAGATAGAACAGATACTGAAAAGTTGCAGGTCTGGATTTGAACACAAAGCCTGAAGCTTAGTAACTAATTGACCGTAAGCAAGTTCCTTAATTTTTTCTAAGCTCTAATTTTCTCATTTATAAAACTTACATAATGATGTCAAATAACACCTTATAGGTATTTGTAGTGATTTAAAGACAGTGTATGCAAGGGTTCAGAAAAGCGTCTGACACATAGTAGGATCTAAACAAATTGCTGGTTTCTATTTTTCTCTCCGTCTCCTCATAGGATTTCAAATCCATGGTCTATCAGAATCTTCTTGTCAGAAATATAGCCTAAAGCTGCACCCTTGCCACCAAGTTTTTAGGACCATTGCCAGCTAGGTGTCTCACCTTCCATCTCACTGGGTCACTGCATCTTCTAGCTTGATCACCTGTAGATGCTCATAACACTTCAGGTCCTATACAAAATCCTCTCCCTCTTCTTGACCATCCAACACTGGCTGCTCTAAATGACCTCACATTTCTGGTCTGCTCTTTTTTCCCCCTTTTTTTATATCCACTCAACTCAGATCAATTTGCTCACTGTTTTCTCCTTGGAAACATTCTTCATCCAAAACTAAGCACTTTTCCTAATATTTGTCCTACTCCTAGCCACCTTCTTATTATCTTAAAATCAGGGAATCAAGTCCTTTAATCTCTGAAAATAATATCTGCTGTTTTCAGCCTTCCCTGACTTAGAAATTTGTCAATAAATTCCTCTTGTATCTTCCTGACCTGAATTTGAGAGTATCAGGACCCAGTCGCACAATGCATATTCTTTCTCTATGTATAAAAATGTTAAGAATTCATATATTCACTCAACAATATTAAAATAACTACTACATGATAGGCTTTGTTCTAAGCATAGGGGACATGGTACCAAGCAAAAAGTCCTATTCTCATGCAGAGAGAAAGGAGAGACATACAGATGACAAACAAGTAAAGAAATATTTGTACATAAATACTATGAGGAAACATAATACAATATTAGGGGAGAATGATTAGAACCCTGTCTGATAAAGTGGCATATGAGTAAAAATAGGAAAGAAGTAAGCAAGCAAAGCATGCTAATATCTGTGGAAAGATAATTCAGTAAGAAGAGAACAGCAATGCAAAAGCTGTTTGTTTGCTTTTGCAACAAAACAAGCTGGAGTTTGCTTGAGAGTGGCTAGACCTGAGTGAGTCAGGAGAAAGTTCAGTGTTGAGCTGAAGTGAGAGTTAGCTGAAGCCTTACCTTGAATGAAAGAGTGATGATTTGCGATGTCTTTGAGAGAGGGGAGAATCCATTAAGTTTTTTAACAGAGAAGTGACGTGACATGACCTTTCTTTAGGGGGAATCTTGAAGCAGCCTTTGAATACAAATTGAAAATCTCCTACTGGATCCTGCTGAAGTAATCCAACATATTGAAGGCTCAATTTCCTCCTTTAGAAGATAGGGATAATAATAACGGTCTTGTCAAATTGAGATAATGAAATAAAGAGTTATCAAAATGCCTAACGTGACTGGGCGTGGTCACTCACACCTGTAATCCCAGCATTTTGGGAGGCTGAGGTGGGTGAATCACTTGAGGTCAGGAGTTCAAGACCAGCCTGGCCAACATGATAAAACCCCATCTCTATTAAAAATAGAAAAAATTAGCTGGGCGTGTTGGCACATGCCTATAATTCCAGTTACTTGGGAGGCTGAGGCAGAATAGCTTGAACCCGGAAGACGGAGGTTGCAGTGAGCTGAGATCACACCATTGCACTCCAGCCTGGGCAACAGAGTGAGACTCTGTCAAAAAAAAAAAAAAAAAAAAGCCTAACACTTGAGCGCACTAAACATAATTTTATTTGCATTTGTCAATATCAGCTTTTATCTTTCCCTATTATAATATTTTTCTTGAGATCACATGTAAATGACCGTGGAAACATTGGATACATTCCAAAGATAATCACTTCATTATGCTTTATATAGCTGGATCTCTGTGTCCATGGGTTCCACATTAGTGGAGTCTACCAACAGTGGATTGAAAATATTTGATTAAAACATATGCAAATGTTTTTCTTTGACTATTCCCTAGACAATTCAGTATAACAACTGTTTGCATAGCACTTACATTGTTTAGGTATTTTAAGTCATCTGGAGATGATTTAAATATATAAGAGGATATGCACAGGTTATATGCAAATACTATGCCATTTTATATAAGGAAGTTGAGCATCTGTGGATTTTAGTATCTGCTGGGTGTCCTGAAACCAATCCCCCACAGATACAGAGAGACAATTGTATGTGCATTCTTAAGCTAGTTAGGCAGAACTGAAAATAATCTGCATTTGACAAAAAGCATAAAAAACAGATATGATTCTGACTTCTTTGAATGGCAATTGGACCTGTTTTATTTGGCTTGAATGGCACCATTCATGGCATTATATATATTTTTATTGTAAAAATGTTTATGAACTTATCTTAAGGGAAACAGATATGTAGAAACTTTGTCTTCCTCACTGATTAATTCTCAGATTATAGCCTTTTATTCAAAACATTATGTGAAATTTCTTAAAACCACTCTTAAGAATATCTTAGAAGTTTGGGCCTCAAGAACATCCCCTTGAGGCTGTTGTCCCTGTGAGGTGTGTGAAAAATGAGGTGTCACCCATTGCTTTTGTCGGTCTCATACTTCACAATCTCTTATCTGTAATAAAATGCGAGAGAAGATAATATAACTGTCCCTCTGTGCTATATTGTTTGAGCATCATTATCAAGAATCTCTCAAGAGAGTCTTCACTATTAGCAAGGTAACCACAGCATTTGCCTTATAGCCCATGGAAGATGATAAAACTGTCTTCGTGTGGCTTATAAAAATCCCTGAAAGAAATTAATTCAGTGGTATCATCCATCTATTTAAAATCCTGCAGCTCGAAGGATATGTGATCCTCTTTAGTTCATATTCATTTCACAGTAAAAAAGAAATAAAAATGTAGCACATTTCTCTTCCAGGTATTGGGCTGAGCCTGGTGGTAACCTGGCTCCTTTTGGAGGAGACTGATTCTTGGATAGACCTCAAAAGCAGGGCCTGCCCCTTCCTCCTCTCCCCATTTCTGTCAGGTAACTTCTAGTCAGTGACTGCTCCGCCTTGCATAACACATCTATGCTCTTCTGAGGCACAGCCTCTCTCCTGCTGGACTCTGCACTGTCCAGCAACAGTGGACATTCATTCTTTTCTGTTAAACTCTTTCCCCCAGTGCCTCTAGCAAGTGTTTCAAAACTGTTTTACTTGCCTTCAAACTTTGAGACAGGTACTTTCCATTTATTTCCAGCAAACTAAACACTTACTTGACAAATAACATCCTCCACAGCCAGATTTATAAATTTGCCACCACATATGCCCACCTCCTTCTCCTTCCATATACTACAGGGATTTTCCTTCCACTTGAGGCTCATCAGTTTGGTGGCAATGTGCAGCAGGCAGAATTTTAAGATGCTCTCCAAGATTTCCTGCCCCTCCTCCACATAATCCCAAGAGATGTGAATGTTTCGCTTTCTTGGTGAGATGATAGTAAGGGACAATTGATTTTAAAAGAAAGGGAGGTTATTTGAACGCCCTAGCCTAATCAAATGAGCCCCTTTAAAGCCGGGCTTTTCTTTGGCTAGTGGCAGATGGGAAAGACTAAGATCCAAAGCATGAGAAGGATTCAATGAACTATTGCTGACTTGAAGATGGAGGGTGCCACATGGCAAGGATTGTAGGTGTTCTCTAGAAGCTGAGAGTGACCCCCTGCTGACAGCCTTCTAGGAGCTGGAACCTCAAGTTATGCAACCACAAGGAACTGAATTCTGCCTGCATGAAGAATTAGATGGGCAGTGGATTTTTCCCCAGAGCCTCCAGACAAGCTAGCTGACAGCTTGTTTCATCCTGGTCATGTCCTAGGCAGAAACCCAGTCACGCCTACACGACAGTGACTTAATAGGTGTTTGAGGCTGTTCAGTGTGTGGCAATTTATTACACAGAAATAGAAAGCTAATATACCCTGGGTTCATTCTTATCTTTTCTAAGGAATCTTTTCCATTACATTATTCCCTATCTTCAGCCTTTCCTTATTGCTCTATTTATACTGTCATCATTACCATTATTACTAATGGTAATCACCACCACTTCTTATAGGAATTGAATATGCTGGGTACTAAGATACTTTATTTCATTTAAAGCTGTACAATCGTAAAAGCCAGAGATGTTGTGAATACGCAGGTTGTGAGTCTGTAGGTCTGAAACTGGAGCCTGAGATTCTAACAAACTCCCAGGTGATGATGCCTCTGCTCCTGATCTAAAGCCACATTTGTAAATATATTGATAATTCATGAAATTCAACTAGAATTTCTAGTTGCATAACTAGCCCTATTGAAATGGGCAACTCCTTTTAGTCACCATTTTTATGTTAGATAGTGATCATCAATTGGTAATGACTTAACTTTGATTGAAGTATCTGAGTACTTTGTTTGGTGTTTCTCAAAATAGAACCTGAAAGGGAGAAAATGTAACCTGAGGAAAATAATAACCTGGGTGCTGATTCCTGAATTCCACCTCCACCCTTGAAATGAGAATTGCTGGAGCAGTGCTCAGAAACTTGTATTTTTAATAAGCTCTTGCATGATCTAAATGTGTGTGTCTTCCTAAAATTCATGGCTGAAATCCTATCTCCCAAGGTGATATTAGGAGACAGGGCCTTTTGGGAAGTTATTAGGTCATGAGAGAAGAACCCTGGTAAATGGTATTAGCACCCTTACAGAAAAGGCCCGAGGGAGCTCATTTGTCTTTCTACTGCATGAAGATACAGCAAAAAGATGGCGTCATCTATGAATTAGGGAGTAGGCCCTCATCAGACACCAATCTTGCACTTTCCAGCCTCCAGAACCATGAGAAATTCCTGTTGTTATGAGATACCCAGTTGACGGTATTTTGATACAGCAGTCTGAATGGACTAAAACAGCTCCCCAGGTGAATCTTAGGAAAGCCGCTTTCTCAACCTCAGCACTGTTGACATTTTGGACCAAAGAACTTTTTGTGGTGGGAAGCTGTGTCCCGTACATCGTAGACTGTTAATAACATCCCTGGCCTCTGCTCACTAGATGCCAATAGCACTGCCCCTGAGGGGTGACACCACAAAATAGCTCCTAATTAAAAACAACTACTCTTAAATTCAAGGATACATAATTAGGCTTTAATTGGGAAAGGAATAACTAAAAGTACTTACGTTAGCACAAAATTTGGTCACTATTTTTCTATAAAAAATATAATGGAATAAATGTAAATCCATAAAATAGCTATGAAAGTTATAACATGATTTGTTTAATTAAAAATATGTAAGTAGAGCCTATCTTATTTAAGTGAAACTTTTTTCAATCACTGCTGAATTAAGTTTTAATTTTGCAATAACTTACTGTTTGTTAACACTCGTGCCCGTATAAGGCTGAGTATTTCTTTAGCATTTTAAAAGATCATAACTGTCTGATAGGAGCTATGAAGAAAAAGAACTGTCTTTTGTCTTCTTCACATTTCTCATCTCATGAGCATTGAAGAACTTTTTCTTCCCAACCCCTCTCAACCTTTTTCCTGTCCAGTTTATTAGTTCTTTGCTTCTAGCAAATATCTGCTGAATAGCATGCCACTCTTTATTCTCCACAAGTAAGACAGATAAAAAAAAGACCTGATTTTGAAACTCTCTCAGAGTCTGTATAAATCCCCATCATTATTATGTGAGTGCATGTGGGTATGTGTGTGTGTGTTTGTGTGTGTTCAGTGAGGGAAAATGTATTCTAACAACTATGCTTCTATGTTATGTACCAGTACTAATTCTCCTTTGAGCTCATATTTTATACTGAAGTTTATTCTTAAGGCAGTCTAGCAACAAAGCAGATGTGTGTCTGTGGGTATCTTCAATTAATCATTTTATTTACTAGACACAATCTCCTTTCTTTTCCATCTGACCATTTAAAGACAAGTTTAGGCTTAAAATCACTTAAGGGAGGATTTTAAATATACAATTGACTCTTGAACAATGTTGAAGTTGGGGCACAGCCGCCCCTATGCAGTCAAAAAGTTCTGTATAAGCTTTGACTACCCAAAAACTTGCCTACCAATAGCCTATTGTTGACCGTAACCCTTACTGACAACATAGTCAATTAACACTTATTTTGTATGTGATTATTATTTTATACCATATTCTTAAAATAAAATAACCTAGAGAAAAGCAAATATTATCAAGAAAATCATAAGGAAGAGAAAATATATCTACTGTTCATTAAATGGAAGTGAATCATCATAAAGGTCTTCATTCTCATTGTCTTCATGTTGAGTAGGCTGAGGAGAAAAAGGAAAAGGGGGGGTTAGTCTTGCTATCTCAGGGGTGGCAGAGGCAGAAGAAAATGCACATATAAGTGGATCAACATAGTTCATACCTTTGTGGCTCAAGTGTCAATTGTATACACATTCACTCCCTGACCATTGATCTCTAGTAGCTGGTAACCCAGTTTGTATTGTATATGCCATTCTAAGTGATTATGGTGCAATTACTCATTTGTAATTAAGTGTGCCTGGCTACTGCTAATATTTCCAATTCACAGACCATTCTAAAAGAAATGATTTACTGAACAAGGTTATAGTAGTCCTGTTAAAGTTGGCTAGAATACTGCTTATTCACTTTCATAGTCGTCAGGTAGCTTTTATTCAAGGTGGCAATATCACACAATGATGTGACAATGTGGTCTTTAGAATGGGACAGACATGGGTTTGATTCTAGCTATGTGGCACCTTGAATTCTCTAAATCTTAATTTCTTCATTCACAAAACTGTGTGAACCTACCTTATAGATTTCTTGTTAAGATTAAATACATTAATATATGTAAAATGCTTAGCTCAGGGCTAGACCCATGGAAAACATTCAATTTTATAGTATCTATTATACTACTTCTTCTAATCTAAGAGATATTGTCTGTCACTTAGATACATATAGCTAAGTGATTGCCATAAAAATGAATGAGCAGTGTTCTGGCCAAATTTAACAGAACTATGACAACCCTGTTTGGTAAATTATTTCTTCTAGAATGATTGTTTTTCTTAATCTTAGGTAGACATATGGGCATGTCTATATCAGAAATGTGTTTGCCTGTTTATAGTAATATGTAGGTAACAGAAACTTACCTATAGCTGTAAGTCACATTAAAATATTTAGGTATGCTTTTTAAAAAGCACAGCAGAGACCTCTCTCTACAATAGTCTTTTGCTAACTAAGGAATAACGGGCCTTATTATTAGCTGGACTTATTCACGTGGTATACATTTTAAAGGCTTCATATTAAATATTTTCAGCATTATTGTAGCCACCAGGAAGTCCAGATATTTGACATATAATGGTTGCATATCAATTCAAGAGCTAATGGCTTAAAGAAAGAGAAAGTATAGGAAATTTAATCCTATTCCCCTATGTTGAATGATTATTGACTTACAGTTCTTACTTTGCTACCTATCTGCCAGAACTCAAACCAAAAAATGAGATTCAATTTGGTCTTCCAGAGAGATTAGCTTTCAGAAACATATTACAAAGTGCAAAAGGTTACACTCAATAAATTTCTAATAAGCACAGTATTGTAGATGACTCATTCAGTCTTTGAAATATATTCAAGCTCTTGCAAAACAATAATTAGCCATGCATTTCCTAATAAAAAAAATCAGAAGCTGCTATAGCATGATTTTAATAAAATATTTCACACTTTTTGTTCATGACTTTTCATTCAGTGCAACTGAACAATCTTCATGTTTGACAGAACTTTTTTTGTTTTTCCCCATGCCAAAATGGGAGTAAAACTACATGTCTTTCTAACTAATTTAAATTCTATTTTTAATATGCTCATAACTTTGTAATAAGGCAACTTAAATTATTAATATTTCTGTCCATAACTCATTGAAGTTGTTTGTTAGTGTTCTTTTCAACAAGAGAGGAAGTAAGCCCTTTATAATGGCAATTCTGATTTCTTTTTAATCTGAGAATATGTGTCAGTTGAAAAATCGGAGTGAGGATCTCCAACTGAGAAGGAGAAGTTAAATTGAAAGCTAAATGCTTCAAGGCAGAATTATCATAGATTGCGCAAGCTCCTAGACACTTTAGAGAACATTTAAGTTCAATTTGGACCTACTAAAGAAATCAAACCTCAAAATTCAATTTTTAAAAATTTCTTTAATCTTTTAACAAAGATAGCAGGTCATTTTAAGCCATTTCGAAGAAAAAGATATTTTAAAAATGCACTCTTTCTAAATAAACTTGGCCATCTCTGTACAGAGACCCTCAAGCTGAAACTTTAAACCAAACAGGAAAAAGACCTAAATTTCTTACTTGATAAATTTGGATGATAGCAATGTACAGCTAGAGTCATTGGTGGTAACATTTGTGAGTTTAGAAAAATTATAAATGTGCAGAAAATTAACCTATTTTAATTTTCTTTTTTATTTTAAAGAAAAGGTTGTTTTAAAGTATAGTAGTACAAAATGCAATAAAAGAAGTAAAGCAAATTTTATAAAGTTAACTGGACAGAACAAATAAAATCTCTCAATATACAGATGAGGGTAGATCAGAACATAAGGTGGAAAAAGCCAGCATCAACTTTGGTGTCTCTGCTGGGTCAAAAATGGCAATATTGGCCGGGCGCGGTGGCTCACGCCTGTAATCCCAGCACTTTGGGAGGCCGAAGTGGGCGGATCACGAGGTCAGGAGATCGAGACCATCGTGGCTAACACAGTGAAACCCCGTCTCTACTAAAAATACAAAAAAGTAGCTGGGTGTGGTGGTGGGCGCCTGTAGTCCCAGCTACTCGGGAGACTGAGGCAGGAGAATGGCGTGAACCCAGGAGGTGGAGCTTGCAGTGAGCCGAGATCGCGCCACTGCACTCCAGCCTGGGCAACGAGCGAGACTCCATCTCAAAAAAAAAAAAAAAGGCAATATTGGGTTTGAAGTCAGTACAACGTGTGTTCTCTGTTGATAACTAGGCAGAACGCAAATTAATCAGATTTTCACAGGTTATAAAAACAGAAAAGAAGTTTTTCTGTCTGGATTGCCTTTTCTTCCCATTCCCATGGGAATGAGTGAAATTTCTAAAAAGACTGTAGAGTCAGGCAGATCTCTAACACCTACAGGCTTTATATCCTTGGATAAGACTTTTTTTTTTTTTTTTTTTTACATCGCCGTATCCTTATCTGAAAAAAAGACAGCAGCATGTACACTGAAGATTTTTATGGGAATTAAATGAGATAATGCAAAAAATATGTCCTAATGCTTGGCCTATAGTAATTATTATTTTTACCACCAATATTAACAATATAGGTATTGACTGGAGTTCTATAATGTTGAAAAATCTGAGGAAACTATTTTTTACATATGAGTAAAAGTTGCAAAATTTTTGCAGTAGATGCAAAATGATAAAGAAAGCTCTGATGTTTCATAAAATTATGGCTTGGAAACATTCATAATACCAAAGGGTGTCTTTTTGTTATCAAAAGATAAATAATCCACTAGCTCTAAAAAATGAAGCAAATGTTTGTTTGTCTCTTTGAGGAAATTTCCTGTAATCAGGTGTGTAGTTTATTTTGTGTTGTGTTTTCTGTGATTGATTGAAGGGTTATTATCTATTAATCTGTAAGGAAAACATACTTCTCCCTTATTTGTGAAAGACGCATTTTCATCTGCAGCCACAGTATGTTATAGGGTGTCTGCCAATGGAATGTTATTGCCAGCCTAGAGAGTAGAACGGAGTCTGTGCAAATATATTGGACCTGTAGTAAGGCTGTATATTTGAATAAAGATATTTCTTCAATAGCCATATTCAGCCATTTATATTTTATTTTTAATATTATGTGCTAAGTTCTCAGACCTTTAGAAATGTAGGTAAAAGGTAAATATGAGAGGAGAATTGAGGGAGTGAAGCATTCTCTTCTCTAATTTACATAAGCATTATAGGACTTCTGGATCTTTTACTTTCCCCCAAAGTTATATTGGTTTGCTCTGGATGACGCTTAACCCTATTCATTTTTCCTTTAGTTTCTACCAGTGAGAATAGAAATTTTAAAAGAAATGCTGAGATGATTTATAGGTGTCACCACACCTCTGGTGTAAAAATATCATCTTCTGTGATATACCATTTAGGGGTATTTTATTATTTTCTAACTTGTCAGGAAATTGCTGGAGTTTGACTCTTATTATGCTTGCATACTCATGTGAGAACTCATTGATAATCATAGAAAGAAACTCACAACATAAATTAAGGCAAAAAAGCAATCTTAAACCTGTCATTCAGGATTCAGAACACAGAGGAGGGAAAAAAATTCTGCCCTGAAATACACTGCAGATTTCCCTTCACCAATGCCATTTGTTATTTTCCATTTTACTCCATTGTATTTCTCTTACCTGGGAGAGTTAAAGAAAAAAAAGTCTTTAAGCATACAGTCAGCAGTTACAATATAAAGGAGAATTTATTTGAAGAGATGGTGGCTGTCTTTAATAGTAGGTCCACCGAAAAGGCTAAGTTCAATTCTCAGCTCTGGTAGGGAACAGCTGTGCAATATTGAACAAAAGCCATTTCTGCAAGACCCCAAATCCTCTAAAATAATAATACTTTTTGTTATGACTAATAATAATACTTGTGTCTGTGTCTCTAAGAATGTCTTTGCTATCCACAAACTTTATGTGGATCAATGAGATGGTATGTGGAAATATATGAAAACTGAAATGCCATATAAATATAAGGTATTTCTTCTAGCCCCATCTCTGAAAAGTAAATTACACTTTAGAAAACTTTATACAACACAGTAGAATAAACAAAATCAACAAAATGCCATATAAACAATATCATTTTTGGCCGGGCACAGTGGCTCATGCCGGTATGTAATCCCAGCGCTTTGAGAAGCTGAAGCAGGTGGATCACTTGAGGCCAGGAGTTTGAGACCAGCCTGGCAAACATGGTGAAACCCCATCTCTACTAAAAATACAAAAAAAATTAGCCAGGCATGGTGGAACACGCCTGTAACCCAGCTACTCATGAGGCTAAGGCAGGAGAATCACTTGAACCAGGAGGCGGAGGTTGCATGAGACAAGAAGGCGCCACTACATTCTAGCCTGGGTGAAAGAGCAAGACTCCATCTCAAAAAAAAAAAATTACAAATTACATATATCTTAAACTGATAGAAGGAAATAAAATGTCAAATTATATATATATTATAGATAATTATATATAATTATCTATAATATATATAATTATATATAATATATACGTATATATTATATATATGTGTGTGTATATATATATATAGATAGATATAGATATAGATATATAAAATGATCCGGTATATCAGTTTAAGATGAAGAGCTAGGAAATATTCCATAAATATGTTAAGTTATTTCAGGATACAGCCAGCTAGCCCCAAAATGTCACACTTGGACACCATGAAAGTAGTAAACTTGGTTCCATGTCTGAGGCAGTGGTGTTTAACAGGTGCTCACTGAAAAAATAAGGTCTACACACATATTTCTCTATATATATTTATTTATAAACTACTGATGTCAAGAATGTGTAGCACACGATTTATAAATACTAACAAAATATGTTTATTGTAAATTTTGTATCATTAGTTTTCACAGAATGCCTTAATTTATGTAATATAGCTGTAGTTAGCCTATGGCTACAATTGACAGATTAGTGTAATGATTAGAGTATTGGTTGGTGGTTTTGTTTAGTTAACAGTAAGATGAATGTGAATCACTGAAAATGTACATTGGAATGTTATTTGGTCATGAGTAGTTAGTGATGAGTGTTTTCTTTTGTAAATTGATAATAGTCTTTGAATATCAGAAGACTATATTCTCAATTTTTATGCTGTTTGTAATATAATGACTATACATCAAATAGGGCTTCACACTTTTAAGTTTAATCTTCATTATTAACATTTTCTCTGCTATCTTAATTCTAACAATCAATGAAACAATAAACCAAGCCTACATTTGTAGAATTTGCCAATTTCGGTGGTGTAAAGTCTCTCACTTTGACTGACATTAGGGCACCCATGTAACCTCATTAGATGCAGAGTTGGTAAGGATGCACACTGATTTATAATATTTCCACCATCCAGGTACAATAAACATGAGAAAACCTCAAGAGCTCAGATAACATTAAAATGTACTAAATAATTAAGTAATGAGCTTGAATATTTATTTTGTTTTCCATATATTATAAGTTTATATCATATGAATTCTGAGTAATGGCTGTGTTTAATAAACAACTGGTCACAATATTCAAGGTTTAACTATTGGCTCTCATGAACTGGTAGAAGCTAGCTCCAGCATGCCACTGGTCTCAGGTTATGGTATCATAGTGACAACCCTCAATAACTGAAGTGAGAAATGGTTGAAACTAGTCATACTCCTTTGCTGACTCACCTTTACGTCTAATAGAGTTAACCTTATCATCCCTCTTGGGTTTTCTATTAATACATTTACATGGTCACTGCAGTCGTTACCAGGAAACTTGAAACCTTGAAGCCACGTAATATTCAGACAAGGATATTTCTTTAAAATTATCTAATCCCAGTGGGTGAATAATTTTCATCACAAAGACAAATTTTCTTAACGTAAAAACTATCTATTTATTAAGTTTTATGATGTTCTTTGATGTGCATGTATGTCACTATTTCTCCAAAGAATTAGCAAATCTAGCAACCTTACACATTTTTCCTCTGTGCTAGATAATGTCAACTTTTTATGCAAAGAAATAGTCATTTTAGCCACTGAAAATACTTCAACAAGCTTCTGGATACGATTTCTTACCCTTACATACTCTTTTTCATATTATTTATCTTATTAAATGGCTCTTCTGTCTACTAGTTATCCACAAAAGAAGTGTTGAGATCATACTAATTTCCTCTTTTTCCTTCGTTCTTCAAAATTTGTAAGTTACTGAGACCTGGTGTTTTTTCTTCCTAAGTCTCATTGAATCCAAAATGCTGGAACAATGCCTCGGCCTACTAAACCCTCAATGAATATATCATTCAGTAAGTTGACTTAGGCACAGATGAATAGAAGAAAGTCAATTAGTCTAGACTTTGTGGCAAAAGAGAAGGTTTACATTTTTTATTTTAGCTGCCTGCAGTGGTGTAGACTTGGAATGGTATTTAGTTCTACAAGAAAAATTTAAAATGAGAAATCTCAAAAAATATGGGAAAATGGGTGTTTTGTGACTGACACCTTTAGCCTTGTAGTTGTATCATCAAAAAAAAACACACATTTACAAAGAGATTTTAATGTTGTTTCTTTGATTTAATTTACCTATTTACTTAATACACACTAGAATAGAATGAGTGACATTTGGGACTAAATAATTTACTACCAACATGACAGTATAATCCATTAATTTGAAAGCAGAGCTATCAGAGTTCTTACTACCACAGCCTTCATTGCTATACGGTACATAACATTTCCAAACAAGATACTACAGTCAAATGATATGCAGCATGTGCTGAAATATTTCTTTTTTTTTTTTAACTGTTTGGGGTTTTCTTAGAAGTTCGTAAGGGGGGAAAGTCATACAGAAACCCCTCTAAAGCAGTAATTCTTCCATTTTTGTTTGTCATAGTCCCAGTTAAAAACTTATAAAGGCTTGGATACTTCTGAGAAAAACGAGTATCTGCATATAACAGACAATTTTGCATGAGATTTCAAGAAGTTTTACAGTCTACAGATTAAAAATCAATGCTCCAGAGAAACTGAGTTTTGGTAAACCTTGGTAAATAAAATTAATCAACATTAAATCAGGGGAGGGTTAATTCAATCCTTGGACAAGACAAGACTGTCCTAGCCCTGAGAATAAGCATGTACCTGCTCAATGAATGAGAATGACATCTGAATAGGTATAGAAGTAAGGACAGAGGACAGGTCATGATCACGTTTACCTCCCCAGGGGACTTGCTAGGGCCTCCCTTGATTTCTGTTCTCAGATTTCATTAAGGATAGAATGAATTGTAAAGATCTGTGGTTCAGATCCCAGAAAATAATTGCATCCTGACTGATTTATAGTGAAATAGGAACTATAAAGTCTCATTTAAGGTTTCTCTTTTACTACACGTATAAAAAGTAAATGGTAAAATTGTGCTCAGAATGCTACAAGCACATTGAGGATTCCAGTGACATGAACACACCACTTGTATTTTGCCTCTGTGGTTTATATTGTCCTCTGAACATTTCAATATAATTAGAGCCTTGTTATGTGCAGTAGGAAGACGCATAATTACTTTATAATGAACAGAAAGCTAGTGTAAGCTTTTAAAATGGCCATTTATGTTCTTATTATATCCCTACTCCTATTATCATATTCATAATAACCATCAGGGAAGTATATAGTAAGAAACTTAACTTTAAAACAGTCAAACAGTGTACCAACATTTCATATGCTCAGCAAATGCATCATAGATACATTATGTAAATTTTTGATTACTAATTAAGGTAAGTGTGCTATTTGTATAATTTTAAGTCATAACATTGTTTACAACGGTCAAAGAAATGATGCTAATTTCTTCTAAAAAATTCTGGAATACAAAAACCTTTTATTTACATTTAGATTTACTTTGAAATACATAACTCTTTGTGTACACAAAGGAATTTGGACAATCAGGACATTTTGAAGGAAAAAATAGCACAAGTAATGCAATTTTTGCCTTAAATATCCAACTAAAGAAAGATAATTTTTCCAAATACATATTCCAGGTAATTGTTGCATTTTTCTCTTGTTTCTGTATAGAAATATTTATAATGATTTTTGCCAATTTCCTAAACCAAAGTATAAGTAACACTTCACCAATTGTTAGAACCAAATATAATGAAAGTTGGTTTTATAAAATGCCAGCGTATTAATCGTACATATCACACATACAAATGGGAAATAAAATAATGAATAAATTGAAATATGTGAATAATTTAAAGTAAGAAACCCTGTTTTGAGAAATACAATTTAAGGAAGAGAGGCTTTACTTAAGAAACAAACAAACCTGGAATTATACAGAGTCACTTCAATATTCTACCTCATTTAGCTAGTTAAGAGTATAGCATTTCTATAAAGCAGGGTGCTTAATTCCTGTCCTATTGCTTTATTTTCCATTACTTAAATAAAATAAATTATTATCTGGCCTGAAAAGGCTGATGACATCAGACAATGTATTGAGAAATATAAATGACAGACATAAAGGCTTTATCCGTTAGTGTTTTTATCTCAAAAAATTATGTGACTTCTATTTCAGTAAACAAATACATTCAATACTCAAATCGAATGTGAAGAAGGGAAAGGAGGAGAGCAAGATGATGTGTTGTATTTGGTGGTTGGAGAGTTACTGGAGAGAAATATTTTATTAGATCATAAATGTTCTCATACCATGTGGTGGCTTTGTAGTGTGTCAACTTGGCTAGGCTGAAGAACATTTCCCAGAATTCCCTTCACTGTGTGTTCCACTTAGGGTGGGCAACAAGGAAGATTACTGTGGGGCTCATGGAGGGCAGAAGTGAAGCAGCAACTATTCTATCATTCAGACATTCTGGCAATTACCTGCTGGCGGATCTCATTGGAGTGAGGCTTCATCCAGACCTACAACTTCTTCTTCCACTTAATATTCAATTATCCTCCTTCAGCTTCTACAACACCTAGGCTCAAGGACAATGGACCTCAGCTTCTACAGGACACCAATGCCTTCAAGGTCACAGATAGCAAGAGATGATATAGGTTATGATCCGTTCTTGTGGGCTCAAACTCATGATTGGGAGCTCATCCTTGATCTCTACTATTTTATATCCATCTTCCCTTCTCTGCTTTCTGCCCTACAGACTTTAAGCTTCAGCAAAGCTTGAAGAAAGACAACAGAAACTGCTTAACCATCTCTCACAATTGTATAACATCAAATCTATATAACGAATCCCTTCATATACAAGTATATATTCTAGCAGTTCTTAAATGATTACAATATGACTGATGAACATCAGCACTAGAAATTCTTGTATTTTTCTCATTTTGAAATAACTGCCCCACAAATACAAGTAATATTTTGCTTGCATTGTCACTATTATAAGAGTCATATTTTATGTTTATCTCATTGGGTGTATTCTTATTTGCAGAAGTATTCACTCATATTGTTAAACGTTTTCTATGGAGTCTGGAACTTGGAGTTGGACTAATCATGATGTTACAATCTCAACAAGCAAAATGTAACTTCATACCCATTTAAATTAAGCAGAAATATGTTTACCAGTTGAAAAACAGCTTTCACTTTAAATAGAAAAATGAGGAGAGTAAATTTATAAGATGAAATGTTGGCTAACCCATAATTAGTAAATGAGAAGTTTTAAAAATTAGGCACACCATAAAATAAGAGCGCAGGGAATTTCTGAGTTAGTTTTAAAAAAATACTGCTTTTTCATGCAAAGAAATGGAAATTTATATGTACTCAATTGTATATTGTAATAATACCCAAGGGAATCGCCTTTTAATGCAAATTGTATCTCCAGTTCTGCATCCCTTAGGGAAAACTCTTGTTGTATGACTAGAAAACGTTGCGGCATATGTGCAAACTGGTAAATATTAGCCAAACCAAAAAGGGAAAACTCTTTCAATTACTTCAAGAAGAAAGTAAAGGCATCACTCTCTACTCAGGTATAAGGACTAGAATAAACTAGTTATGTATGGAAGACAGAATGATGGCCCTCAAAGATGCCTGCATCCTCATCCATAAAACTTGTGACTGTGTTATCTTATGGCAATAGAAAATTAAAATTGCAAATAGAATTAAGATGACTAATCAGCTGATTTTAAAATAAGGAGATTGTTATGGATAATCTGGATGGGCTCACTGTGATTGTGGGGGTCTTTAAATGAGAAGAGAAAAGCAGAAGAGTCAGAACCAGAGAGAGCATCACAAGAAGGAGCAGATCAGCCATGCTGGCTGCTGGCTGTGAAGATGGAAGGGAGACACAGGCCAAAGAATGTGGGTGGCCTCCTGAAGCTGGAATAGGAAAGGAAACTGATTCCCCCTTACAGCCTTCTGAAGAAACACAATCTTGCTGATACCTGGATTTTAGCCAGTGAGACACATTTCAGACCTTCCACCTCCAGAACTGTAGGATAATAAGCTTGTGTTGTTTTAATGCATCAAGTTACTTGCAAATTTTTTAACAGTAATAGAAACCTAATACACATGATATTAGAACAAAATGAGTGATTGAAGTCAGCAGCTTTCAAAGAATGTGTGCTCACATCAGCTTTATCAACCCTACCGAAAGTGAAGAGAGAAAATAGGAATAAATGCGCAGTTAGATGAAATTCACATAAAGGAAAATGTTCCCATATTGAGAAAATCATAAGGAAATTCTGTATTCCCAGGCTTCTGGCTTTTATAAAAGAAAGTCTTTTAAAAAAGAAGAAAAAATAAATTAACATGTGCAACAGTAATTTATATCTCCATGTCCCCCACTGCATTATATCCTTTGATTATGCAAAGTTCATTTCAGCTCAATGTAGATTAAATCGAATGGTGACATTCCCAACTGGACCACCAGATGGAATCACATTTTAATTAACTTTTCAACCAGCATACAGATGTGCTTCTTGTGATCGTTATCAAGAAATCATTTTCTTTCAGCAAAATGCGAAGCCCTGGTGGCAGATTGTAACTTACAATGATTGATCACATCATGAGATCATTAACCTTAAAATGCTCTTAATCATTTATTGACCAAATGAAAAAAAGCTTATAAACCAGTATTGAATATATCTAAGGCACATTATCATGTACCTTTTGGAAGATTAAAGGAAATATTTTTACAATAAAATAATAATTGGTATGTGTGTATTATGTTATTGACTTCCAAAAGAGTCACACGGCTTCTGAATTTAAGCTTCCATACATTAATAAACCAATATACCATTAAAAAAAAACACACTTAAGGTCTCTACTTTCAAAACCCTTACACACTGAAAAAGAAACCAGCATGAATAATTTATCCTTACGTAGAAAAAATTAAGTGAATATTAATGAGCTCTAAAAGATAATTGAAAATACATAGAGAGAATGAAACTTTATATTATAAAACTTATTACTTTGATGCTTCAGTTCTTTTCAAGATATAATGGGAACTCTAGTATCTAGAACTCTAGTAACTAATAACACTAGTAATAAGAAGTCTTTCCTAATATTTAAAAACCTTTTATTTGCTTATTCCAAATTTCATAAGTGAATATCAATTTGTAAAATGTTTATATTATCAGTTATTGAGTTACAATAATATGTTCAATATCAAAGAAAAAAACAAGAGGCATCTGTCTGAAAAGTTTTAGGCTGTGAGAAAATACAAGGCAGGCATTTTGGGAGGTCAGAACCAAGCCCACATTATTCAGTGTATCTTTCAAGGTGTCAAGGTGGACAGCACTTCATTATTCATTTCATCTTTACTCATAAAAGTTACAGCATGTGTATTAACCTAGGCATGAAATGTTCACTGACTGAATTGAAATTGCAATTTAGGCTTCTGTCCTTCAAGGAAATTGGGATTCTTTTTATAGCACTGTGGGTAACCATGGAAAAGACACCTAAACACTCAGGATCTCAGTTTATTTATCAGAGAAATGAGGAATTTTTTGAATTTTAATTAATACCTTAGCCCCCTTTTTAAATAAAATATCACATATGACAGTCTAGTTCTTAAAGCTGACAATGGTGGAATGTCCTTGGTTGAACTGGATCTGGGATGTGGAGCCTGGACCCCACTCATATTGTCTTGGTCTTCCCCTGAAGCACCTAAGATGTGAGATTGGGAATCACTGTGTCTCCAGCCCAGCCCGGTCCAGTTGTCTTGTCTGAATGTAACTTTTTGGAATTATCAAGACAGAAGCAACGGCACCCCCAGCTGGGTCCTTCTGCCTTCCAGACTCCCTCATCCATCAGCCAAGTGACTGGCCCAGGAAATCTGACTATGAAAATATTTGTTTTAGAATTAAAATATTCTAGAAAGAGAAAATGAAAAAGAAAACAGGTAGAAAGGGAAAATACTGGATTAAAAAATGAATAAAACTTCTAGCTTTAATAACTGGTATTCTATCATTTCCATCTCTAAAAATCTCATCATGCATTTTTTTACTATACGTAAACAGAAAAATTAAATCATGAAATTAACTTTTACACGGAAATGATTACTCTGAAATATCATTTTGACCCTATTAATAGGCTGGACTCAAGCTCCCTGTGAACGAATGACATCTTAGCACAGTGAGGCATGCTGATGCTCCAGTCCTTAGCGTAACTCAACCATTCTTTTGTCTTGAAGCCAAAATGGCTATTTAATTCAAAGGACATTTAGTCAAACAAATATGAAATAAATTCTTAAAAATTTACAATCAGATAGGTCAACAGAACCCTTAAATTCATTTGTAATAGTTGCTTCTCAAGCTATGAAGGCAAGATTGGACTAGTTTTGTGTTTCTATGGTGTTTCTATTTTTTTTCAAAGAACTATTTTTCTTTTCCATGTTTGCCGTTCCTGAGCTTATTAGCAACAAACAAAAAAATTACTTATCTTCTTAGGCAATATTCTCTTCAGCTTTCCCTAAACAGGCATCCTTAGGATATAAAAAATGACATCATTATTACAGACTCAAAATAGGGATGGGCAGAGGATCTGAATAACAAGCTGGATGTAGCCCAATCAGTATTGCTAATGTTCAGGATGTCCACATTTTCCCTGAGGTTTATTCAGAAATTCATTGGCAGTAACTGTACACTAACACAATTTAGTGTTTGGGTGAGGTCCCTGGCTTTTTCCTAGTTTCACGGTTCTTCAAGTCTCTTCACATGGAGACACCAACAAAATGCCAGGACATGGGAGAAGCAACCATGGAAACTCAAGGTTGCACACATATGATCTCTCTAATTCCAGAAAGAATGTTGAGAATGAGTTTGTGTTTGCCAGTTTACACAATGATCTTCTCCCCAGGGACTAAACTTTACAAACGTTACTGATTTAACAAAGATTTTGATGTAGGAAAAGTTGAGTTTAAGGAAAAAATATTGCAATTTCCATTTTCATTTTTAGTGTGATTCTTAAATCCATGTAAGTCTTCAATACAACAAAGATGGGCAGCCCATTTCTTCTCCATCCTCTTGTGTATGGCCAATTAGTTTCTGAAGAAATAAATTTAAAGCCTTTTGAAAAAATATATCCATTTCTTTTTTTTCTCATATCCTGGCTTTCTTTCATTTGAGATATTTCTGCTTTTTCTTTAGACACATCACAAAATATCAGAATTCTAAACAAATTTACTTTAGGAATCTGAATATAAACAGGATGCTTATACTAGACACCTGAATATAAAACATTTCATTCAAATTTTACTTTATTATTCTCAGAACACATGAAAGTTAGAGAATTAGAGTCCCAAATATTGTTTTTCTTCTGCTCATTTTCTTTGTCTTTTCATTTTTTTTTTTTTTTTTTTTTTTTTTTTTTTTGAGACAGAGTCTCGCTCTGGGCTCTAGCCCAGGCTGGAGTACAGTGGCTCTATCTCGGCTCACTGCAACCTCTGCCTCCTGGTTCAAGTGATTCTCCTGCCTCAGCATCCCTAGTAGCTGGGACTACAGGCATGCGCCACCACGCCCAGCTAATAATTTGTTTTTTTTTTTTTAATAGAGACAGGGTTTCACCGTGTTGGCCAGGATAGTCTCGATCTCCTGACCTTGTGATCCATCCACCTCGGCCTCCCAAAGTGCTGGGATTACAGGTGTGAGCCACCATGCCTGGCCTTCTGCTCATTTTCTTAACTGACTTCCTTCTGTACCCATAATCTCTCTATACTGGTGTAGTAGATAGTGCCCTGGAGTAAGAATTAAACAAATAGGATTCCATTCTGGCTCCAGCTCTGTAACTTTGGACAAAGTATTTTTCTACTTTGTGTCTCAATGTTCAACCTTGTACGTGGGCTTCTGTGATGGTCTAAATAGAAACTGTATGTGAAAGTATCAAAGTTACTATGTCTGTTAAGTAGTATTTGAGTTGCTTTGAAAAAGTCACAAATATCCTTAAAATGACAAGCATTTAGAAAGCTTAGGCAATTGCTGCATACACAGGGCAAGGTCAAATTATATAATAGAATAAAATATATTTCACTGCTTATTAGAGGGGGTGAGATTGGCACCAGTATATCTGTGAATTGTAGGTAAAGCCCAGTAATTTGAGTTCAACTGATAATTCAACATTGGTAATATCGCTTACTTTCCTAGGAAGACAAAGTTCACGTACACCTTTACATAGTTGTCTATATGTTCCAGGGGATCTCTCATTTAGCACCAATGTTATTGAGCTTGCTCAGTTTTCTGTCAAAAATTTAGATTCTTTGCTATCTCTCTTATTATAACAAAAATACAGCATGGCTTCCATGCTTATTTTGGTGATCTTCTTTTTCTTTTCAGATGTCCAGTAGTTCAAGGTTCAACTTTGGATCTTTTTCCTTCAGGAAAAAAAAAAAAAAAAGGATCTTTGCCCTTTGGTTTACTTTTTATCTTTTCCTGCATGATCTGTCCAAAATGTTAGTGTCATACCCAACAAGACAGTTGTCTTCACTGCTGGGGTTAAGTTTGAAATTAAATTTACAGAGAAAACTAAGAGCCCTGGTATTATTAGGGATTCAACATGCAACATCTCTTAAGTTGATGTTTGCCAACTATAATATTTTAGGTAGGCTGGCAGAGTAGGCTTTACCTGCTATGAGAAATCTCCATCACCAGCTTCATGATGTGGTGTACTTAAAAAAGAAGGACAAAAAGTTTATTAGCTGTGGTATACGACTTCCTGTGTGCTATAAGCTAATCAGTAGGGGGCAGCAATCTCCCTGTACATATTTTATTGGCTTGGAATTTAGAATACATCTAAATGGTTTGAGAAATGTCTGTACCTTTCTTAACAGCAACACTATTGACATACTGGACAAGATAATTATTTGCTGTGAGGGGCTATCTTTGCATTGTAGATACTTAGCAGTATCTCCTGCCTCTGCCAACTAGGTGGCACCACCACCACACCCCTACTACGATAGGAAAACTAAAAATGTCTTCAGACATTGCCAAATGTCCCCTTGGGGGCAAAAATCATCCCTAGGAAAATCATTAGTCTAAAACTTAAATGGATAGTGAGACTAGGGGCAAAATTGCAGTTTATCCATGGAATCTTTGCCGTCTCCTTTCTGCTTCCTTCTCCCCTCCTCATTCTCCCCTCAAGACTGCTTCCTTTTCTATTTGCCTTCAGGGTCCCGTGTTTTAACTTACTTTGTCTGTCCTTCTGTTATTAAAACCTAATCTCGATGCTTTTGAACTCTTTTTCCTGTGTAAGTGTAAAGTGATATTTTTGCACTTTATCTAAAAAAAAAAAAGAGTCTTTAACAGGTTTAAATCAAATCAATAAAATTTTAATTGTGGAATTTTAGGTGTTGAGGCTTAGCATGGTCTTGGATTTAGGTGATGGGAAGAATGGATGGTGCAAAAAAAGATTGATTTAACTTTCTCCCCAACAAATCTCTAGAACGCAACCAGTAATCTGAGTAATCTACATCTTATCAGCTTTTCATTATTAAGGAGGTCATATTATCAGTAATAACTAATTTATTCACTGACATATGATCCCATCTGAAGAATCCAGGATGTCCATTCTTGCAAATTTCACCCTATGTAATAGGTATTTGTTGTTTTCACTTCCAATTTTTATTCTATTATCTTCCAGTAATAGCTACAGATTTCATTTTGAATAAACTCCTCTTCCATTATTGGTTCAGGTGATCTGAAAGGGGAGAAGCCCCTTCTAGCTGAAGGTCTGATGCCCACAACACAAATATAATCCAATAAGAGTGGAGATTTTGGCTTATAGGGATAGAGGAAAGCTTTTGTTCTTGCTCGGCTTGAACCAAGAGTAATATAAGTTTGGAGCTATTGCAGCTATCTGGGATCTAAGAATGAAATCACACATGGAAGAGAACAAAGCTTAGCAACAAGGAGAGCCATCTATTCCTGATAACAATGTTGACCTTCCAAAAGCAACCCAACACTGGGCCTTTCAGTCATGAGTCAATGAATTCTTTTTCATCCCTTGCAACCAAGAGTCTTACTGAACTGAAACATTTACTTATTTCTGGTAGTCCTTTGAGGTATCTCTTGTTTGCTCACAAATAATCTTTTCCTCTGCTCCAGGTCCCCTAAGTGATGTCTGCTCTTCTGCCACTATTGCTGTTCATTCTGGAATTGACACAATAATGCCAGTGTTTATGCCAAAGGTGATATTGCTCAGTGTTCCCAAGCCAGCAAACACCCATCCTAACAACATTGCCTTCTCTAGAGTCTTGGTGTGTTGTAACTATAATAGAATAAGGAGAAAACTACCTTGCTTGCTCTTTGTCTATTGTCACAAATAGTCTTCTGAATATTAAAACAGTGTTACTTTTTCTTACAGGGACCCTAATAAAAATACTTCTTTCAGCTCCCGTCTTTAGGTCCAGCCATGATATTAATGAACTAGTAAGGCTCAGAGTTTAAGGGTTTGGTCTTGTCTAGGCTTTCTCTCACCCCCCATCCCAGGTTTCTCAGGCTATTTATGACAATATCTTCTCTCCTACAGACAACAACTTTCCATGACAATGGAGCTGTGGTGATTAAAAAAATAGAAAAAAGAGAGAATAAATAGTACATTGTTCTTCAAAAAGCAGACACTAAAATTGGGCATAATAGTACTTTTAACATTGTTTAAAGTACATATTCATTATCTTTATTAATTGTTCCTTACAGTAAAACCATTTGGAGTAGTCTTTTTTCATAAAATATTTTTCATGAAGCAAAAATAATAATAATAATAGAAAAAAAAACAGCAATCGTAGGTTCAGGAAAAGCCATTTCCCGGAACATTAAATAACTAAAATGCTAAATTTGAAATTTTTAAAACCTCATAGTATCGTAATCCAGAAAGAAACCTAAGGGATCATCTAGTTCAAATAAGTCATTTTATTTTATTTTGTTATTTTATTTTGTTATTTTATTAAATAACGAGTAGATGCAGAAGAATATCCATGAAATATGGGTATATGTGTGTGTTCAAAAGAATACATGGTAACAAAGCCTCATATACCATTCTGTTGAAGAAAATTGCCATTAAGTGTCCATACCTTCAGTGTTACTGGCAATGAAAATTTATTTTGCAAAGTACTTGTAAAAATTTAAATTTTCCCTAGCAGGGTACTAGTGATAGCAATGCATTCTTGCCAAGATTTTATGTTGTCAAACTCTAGTTTTCAACAACATAGTGGGAATAGGATGACAGCTATGAATTTGGATTCTATTTTATAATAACAAATGAAGTTGAATAGCTTCAAACATTTATCAAACATTTGTGATTTTTCTTCTTTGATTACCTATTTAGACTATTTTGCCAATTTTTCCACACAGTGCTTTTGTCATTCAGAAAATTCTAGGAGTAATTATGAATATCCTGTATACTAATCCTATGTTGGTTATATATTCTACAAACACTGTATCTATTTGTGACTTGTCTCTTCTTTTTATAATAATAATGCTTAAAGCTTATATAGCACTTATCACAATTTTTAAAAATGCCTGAAAACAAAGAAACTGAGGCTAAAGTCACACAACTACTAAACAGTGAAATGAAAAATTAAAGCCAAGGAGGCTGGCTTCAGAATCTATGTGCTTGTGTTGTATACCACACTGCCTTCCTATGGTGTCGTTATGATATCTTTTGTTCAACAGAAATGATTAGAATAATGTCATCCAAGTTGAACTCTTTTCTCCATAGGTTTCACAATTGTAAGTTAATTTTAAAAAACCTTTCCCATTTAGAATCATGAAATTATTTTCTTATGTTGCCTTCTAAACATTTTATACTTGTTTTCTATTGCATTTAGGTGTTGCATTTACTTTGGATTGATTTTTGGATGTCGTATAAGATAGCAGTCCAATGTTGATTTTTTTTCTAAATAGATGACACATTATTACAGCCGTCTTCACAGAAAAATTCCACTATGAGTTATCAGTCCCTATTATGAGTTATTTCCATCATGTGTCCAGATATTTATCATCTACCTATTCACTTCCAAAGGAAATTTTTTTACATTGTGCACATTTCACCTAACTTTAATTACTACTGTTGGAAGACAGTTATCGCTATCTGGTAAGGCAAGTCCTCCCATCTAGTTTCTCTTCTTTAAGATGGCCTTGACTCTTCTTTGTCTTTATTTCTTCCATATACATCCTGCAAACAGCTGGGGAATTTCCTCATCTCACACACACACACACACACACACACACACACACACGTGCACATGTGTGTTGGGATATTTTATTGGAAATACATTAAATCTAAATACCTACTTGAGGAGAAGTGACATCCTTCAATATTGTGTCTTTCAGTCAGGAATGTTAAGTGCATTTCTCTATTTGTTTAAGTCTGTCTTTACTGTCTTTCAATAAAACTTTACAAGTCCATTTTTATAATTTTTTCATTAAGTTCTTGTTTAATGTTTTCTAGGTCATATAATATTCGGTAATGCATAAAATTGTGTTTTATTACAGTATTTTGATTTTGTATGCATAAACCTTCTAAATCTTTTTAAATTAATTATATTAATTTTCCTACATAATCTTTTTTTTCTATATAAACTTGCATTCTCTACATATAAAAAAGAATGGTGGTTTGATTCCCTTCCTATCCAATCCTTATGTCTTTTATTTATTTTTTTCATGTATTATTGCATAGCTTAGACTCCAGGACGATGTTACATAGAAATGGTAATAAAGCCTAGCACAGTGACACATGCCTGTAGTCCCAGCTACTCGGGATACTAAGGCAGGAGATTTGCTTGAGGCCTGGAGTTTGAGGCTATAATGAGCTATGATCACACCTGTAGTTACTGCACTCTCCAGCATGGCCAATATAGAGGGACTCTGTCTCAAACACACACACACACACACACACACACACACACACAAAGTGGTAATAGCTGACACCTCTGTCTTGTTCTTTATCTTGAAGTGAGTGTTTTCAGTATTACACCATTAAGTATGAGATAAATATGCTCTTTTTGTGGTCATTCTTCCATCAGTTAAGCAAATTTTATTATCTTTCTATTTTGAAAATAATTTTTATCATGAATTGATGCTAAAGTTCAATAAATTTTTTTCCTTTACATCTTTTAGGACATTATTTTATTCTTGAATTTGTTAATGTGGTAAAACATAAATTTTTTAAAATTTAATCTAATCTTACATACCAGAGAGAAATACAGAATGGTCAATTTTATTATCTTCTACATTAGTGGATTTAGTTTGCCACTACTGTGTTTATAATTTTGCTCCTCTGTTCAAGAATTAGGTTGTCCTTTCATTTTTCTCCCCTAAATATTCTACTGTGGGTATCAAGGTTATGCTAACTTCATAAAATGAGACAAAGTGGTTCTTTGTTATTCTCTGGAGGAGTTTGTGTGTGCTTGAAATTATTTGCCCATATAAGTTTGGAATAACTCAATGGCAAAGTCATCTGGGCCTTATGTTCTCTTTGTCAGATACGTTCATTTATTTATTTATTTATTTATTTATTTATTTATTTATTTTTGAGACAGAGTCTTGCTCTGTCGCCCAGGGTGGAGTGCAGTGGCGCGATCTCAGCTCACTGCAACCTCCGCCTCCTGGGTTCAAGCGATTCTCCTGCCCCAGCCTCCTGAGTAGCTGGGACTACAGGTGCCTGCCACCACACCTGGCTAATTTTTTGTATTTTTATTAGAGATGGGGTTTCACCATGTTAGCCAGGATGGTCTCGATCTCCTGACCTCATGATCCGCCTGCCTCGGCCTCCCAAATTGCTGGGATTACAGGCATGAGCCACCACGCCTGGCCCTGTCAAATATGTTTATTGATTCAGTGTCTCTGATGGTTACAAAGTGTTTTGGCCTAGGATTCCTAGGGAGCAGAATAGGCTGAGACCATTCATTCACAAAAATGAGGAGTGATGGACAAGAAGAAGTAAATAGAGAAAGAGGAAGAGATCTTTTTTTTTTTCAAGACAGTCTCACTCTGTCACCCAGGCTGGAGTGCAATGGCACGATCTCAGCTCACTGCAACCTTTGCCTCCCACATTCAAGTAATTCTTCTGCCTCAGCCTCCTGATTAGCTGGGACTACAGGCATGCACCACCATGCCCGGCTAATTTTTTTGTATTTTTTTTTTTTTAACAGAGATAGGGTTTCACAATGTCAGTCTGGCTGGTCTCAAACTCCTCGCTTCAAATGATCTGCCTGCCTCGGCCTCCCGAAGTGTTGGGATTACAGGTGTGAGTCACCGCACCTGGCCTAATATTTGAACATCTTACTGAGATAGCCACTGTTAAGTGCTTCTGCTTGGCTGATTCCACAAAATAGGCTCTTAGAAGCTATCTAACCACATCATATTATCAACTCAATAGATTCAGAAAATGTGTTTAATAAAATTTGATAGCTATTTATGACAAAAAGTATCAGCAAACTAGGAATAGAAAAGAGATATTCCCCCAATTTGATAAAGACCATCTACAAATAGTTACAGCTGATGTTGTGCATGGTGGTAAAGGCAAACTGCATAACGTATAGAAAAGGCAAAGATGATCACCCTCATCACTTCTATTAATATTCAATATTTTATTGGATTTCCAGGGCAAGAAGGCAGTACAAAAAGAAAAGCCATAAAAATTGGAAAACAAGAAGCAAACCTGATTTTATTTTTTGATGACCTGATTGTTTGCAAGGGTATTCCAAGGAATAAAAAAACAAAAACAAAAACAAAAAAAAGAAAAAAAAAACTGAATACAAGAAACAGTAAGTGAATTTAGAAAGGTCAGTAATGATGTTAGTGTACAAAAAAGTTAATTATATGTTTATATACTCAGAAAAAGATAACTTAAAATGAAATCGTGAAATCAATACCACTTACAATAGCATTAAAATATAAAATTCTCAGGAATAAGTTTAATAAAAAGATACAAGATCAGTATACTGAAAACAATGAGCAACTACAGGGAAAAAGAGATTTAAATAAATATAAAAAGATCACCACATTTATAGACTAAAGAAAAGGAATATTACCAACACCTGTTAGAAAAGGCAATCATATGTAGCTCTTGACCCTTACACGTTCACATGAATGGCTTCAAGCCTGAAGCATTTCCTTACAAAGAGATGAAGAGCCCTCACAACCTATGTGGAGCATCTCTCTTTATTTGGTGATGTATTTGTTATTTTAGTCTTAATATGTACTTCTTTGTTCTGCTCAAGCATATGTGTCAATGGGCGGGGGGGCTGTGCCACCCCGCTGCTATATCTGTTTCCACCAGGGAGGGAACTAGATCTTTTTGTGACAGCAGGAAATGGGATGTGTGCAGCCACACTGCTCACATAGGCTTGAAAGACGATCCCTGGCCCTGAGGGATGGATCACCTGGCAATGGGCCAGATCTAGTAACCTTTCTCTCTGTTCTTTCCATACATAAATGCGGTCTTACTTGAGCCTGGCAGGCACATTATCTGTTCTCAGCAACTTAGAATTACGCAGTAATCTCTTCCCTGTTGGCATGCAGCCTGATCACTTGAGGAGCAGTGAATCAATACCAGCTATCCCCAGTATGACTGTAGTTTCAATGCAATACCTTTAATTATGCCAGCGAGCTTGTGGGATCTTTTTTTTTTTTGGTAGAAATTAACAAGCTGATTCTAAAACATATATAAAAATACAAAGGACCTAGAATAGTTAAATATAGCCTTTACCTCCTTCTCTTGTCTAGTCAGATATTTGTTAGATGTTCTCACGCAGTCATCTGTGGGGGATTGGACAGAGTGGTGGGAAAAACTATAGGGAAAGGACGCAAATCTTCTGAAAGGTCAGAAGGTTCTGTAGAGCCCCGGGGGGAGAATAGCTGAAGGTAGCTGTTCTATAACCCTGAGGCAGAGGGCAAGGAGTAAGTACAAGGGAACGTGGGGGAATGTATCCTTAACAGGCTTGTTTACTTATGTTGACCAGGAAATGACCTTTGACCATCCAGGCACATGATGTTCCCTGAAAGGGGAACAATAAATGTTAATTACCTACAGGTTGTGTGGGCTCCAGGTTTTTGGCACTGTACCTGCACTGAATAAAAGCAAGAAGCTCCAGCTTCTCGGGGCTGCTCTCTGGCCACTAGAGTCAGACAGTCACCTAGCTGCTCTTATACCGCATACCTGTGTCTGAGTACTCATTTCATCCGTTGGCCAGGGTCCACAGGACAGACCCAGCAGTTGTCCAGGTCTCTAAATGTCTTTGTTATATTTCTTTCTGTTTTCTGTATTCTTTGTAAATTCTTTCACTGTATAACTTTCAGCTAACTAATTCTCTTATCAGTGGCATCTAATTTATTGTTATGTGAGTTTTTAAATTTCAGTTGTTATATTGTTATGTTATTTTAGCTCTAGAAGTTCAATTTGGTCCTCTTGTTCCATTTTTCTAGGAATCTGCCTGATATATTTTCCTTCTTGACTTATATATTCAATCCCCTCGTTTATGTTATTAAACATTTTGAGCATATGGCTTGTCTCACACTACCAGATTTCAAAGGCTTTGCATGTCAAATTCAACTGTCAGCAAATTCACTGGGTCTTATATGATAGCTTGTTTTCTTGTGAATTTCGAGTTTTGACTGTGAGCTTATATATCTTGGAACGTACCTGTGGGAATTATTTTGAGACCTAAACGGGAGTTCCATCAGAGAAAATTTATATTTGTTTCTGCCAGTACCTCGGGTCACTACAGCTTGGGATCACTTTACAATAAATTCTCAGCTTGAGGTATTTTGTTCCAGTCAGCTAATGTAGATTCAGGCTGGCAATAGTTACAAATTCTCAAAGGAGAATATTTTTCCCCTCATCTAAGTGTCATGGTTTGTGAAAGACAATTTTCTTTATAGTACCATGAAAGGACATGAAACATTTCCTTTTTGTCATGACACTGACAGTGCAGCCCCTTAACGTTGCAGATTATACATTTCTCTCCTATTCGACGGTACCATTGGCAGACCCTGAAATTTGTTCCCTTTACCTCAGCAAAGTGTTGTACTAGAAACTGCTGATCAAGTTCACCCAGCTTTGAAAATGTGCTCAAGATCAAAGACAAGCTTCAGTAGTCAAATTATGTCTCTAGATTTGCGCTTTCATTTAGTTTTTGGCCTCTGAGAAAGGAGCCTCAATCCCCAAAATTCCCTCACTGCTGATACACAATGATGAGGATGATGGCTCCTGAGGTGAAGTGATTCCATCAGCTTATGGGTAGCACGATACAGATGTCAGTCACATTAGCCCATATTTCTAAGAAAACAAAGCCTCAGTCAAAATATTACATGCTGATATATTATCAGAGTGTGTTTCCAAAAAAATCATGAAAAAGAAAATGGAGGCATGGGAAAAGGGAGAGCAAAAAACCAGAGTGTGCGAACAGGATACTGCAGGAATACAAAATGGTACAGCCATCATGGAAGTCAGTTTGGCAGTTTGTTACAAAACTAAATATAACTGTTATCACACCATCCAGAAATCCATTCGTTGGTATTTACCAGCATGAGCTGAAAACTTATTTCCACAAAAAAAACCCTGCACATAAATGTTTGTGTCAGCTTTATGCATAATTGTCAAAACTTAGAAGCCACCAAATGTCCTCGCTGGGTGAATGGATAGATAAGCTGTGGTACCTACAGACAATGGAATATTATTCAGCACCAAAAAGAATGAGCTCTCAAGCCATAAAAAGACATAGAGGAAACTTAAATGCACGTGACTAAATAAAAAAGACAATCTGAAAAGGCTATGTACTGTTCGAGTTCAACTATACCTATTCTAGAAAACGCAAAACTAGATAAAAGTGAAAAGAGCCATGGTGTCCAGGGATTAAGAGGAAGGGAAGAAAGAATAGGCAGAGCACAGAGAATTTTTAGGGCAGTGAAACTGCTGTGTATGATACTGTAAAGATAGATCTATGTCATTATACATTTGTCCAAACCCATAGAATGAACAACACCAAGAATAAACTCTAATGTAAAGTATAGACTTTGGGTGATGTGTCAGTGTACGTTCACTGATGTAACAAATGTACCACTCTGGCGGGGGGTGTTGATAATGGGGGAGGCTATGCACTTGTGGCAGTAAGAACAATATGGGAAATCTGTGTGCTTTCCCTTCAATTTTACCATGAACCTGAAACGGCTCTAAAAAATAAAGTCTCTTTTTTTTTAAACTATAAGACTATGCATTACTAAACTGACCAGCTTCAAAACAACCCAGCTTCTGTAAGGTGAAAAGAAATTCCTAAACTCCTCAGAGGAAAGCAACAGTGCCATCCATGCAGGATGCTCACTTGCTTTTACATTGCTAGCTCCTGGGAGTTATCTCATGGCATGTTGTTGGATGAGCAATTGGAGAATGTAAATTTTGATTAGATGTTTTATTGTTTGAGGGTAAAAGGTGAGGAGATAAGAGGGATCCATATTGAGCTATTTGAGAACTGCTTCTCAGGACTCAGCATACTTACCTGCTAGCTGGAGTGTGTCCCTGGCGCTCCTCCAGCATGATGGCCTCATTCAGAGCTCTTCCCTTGTGTATTTGTATCAGTGGGGTCGAGTATGTTACCTACTACATGTGCCTTAAAAAACAAGCATGGTGGCTGGGCATGGTGGCTCATGCCTGTAATCCCAGCACTTTGGGAGGCTGAGGCCGTTGGATCACGAGGTCAGGAGTTCAAGATCAGCCTGGACAAGATGATGAAACCCTGTCTCTACTAAAAATACAAAAAAATTAGCCAGGTGTGGTGGTGGGCACCTGTAATCCCAGCTACTCGGGGGGCTGAGGCAGAGAATGGCTTGAACCCAAAAAACAGAGGTTGCCATGAGCTGAGATCGTGCCACTGCACTACAGCCTGGGTGACAGAGTGAAACTCTGTCTCAAAAAAAAAAAAAAGAAAGAAAAAGAAAAAACGAGCATGCAACACTTCTTGGCACTCTCTTATGAAAAGTTGCATTTCTGGTGTGAGATTGCTAAGCTGTTTAAGTAAGCTATAGTTTGGTACTGGTTTTGTTTTCCCTTTTGCTTTTGGTCCCTTGGGAGCACAGAGCCTAATTTTTAGGCCTATTTAGTAGGGAAAAAAGTATATGGACTTAAGGTCTATTTTTCATAATTTCTATATTATATTTCTCTCTTTTATATCTTTAGTCAATATATTTTCTGGCTCTATTTTATTTTCAATTTTACTGTATTTAAAATATTTTTACAGCTTGACTCAATCTTTTGTGAAATGAGGCACATACATTAAAGGATATAAACACATATATGTAAAAGGATAATTATTTGTTTTACAAGGAAAAGGTGTAAACTTTTCTTGTAAAATCTGACTTCACTCTCTTCTAATTTATAATGTAAGCAATGCATGATTAAGAAAAAAGTGCTCTGTAAATATTCCTTATTTGACAGGTATTATTCTGGACACTTATATTTATTTGACACTTACACACTATTTACCAACAAATTAAGTATGTTTTTCCATTTTATAGACAAGTCACTGAAGATCAGAGGGCTTAAGTAACTGCAAATTCCGATTGACTCAAAAATACAGACTTATTCTAATACATGGTGCTGACTCAGATACCTAGACAAGGACATGAGGAGATACTTACTATATAAGAGGTCCATTGCAATCTGATGAATAACTTTCTATTTTTCCATGCCTTTCATGGGATGTGTGGACTTCTAGTACAACTCTGCACCTAAAATATGGAAATAAATATGAAAAACCTAACCCTGAGGCTTTCCCCTAAAAAAAAATTGGTTCGAAAATGCAAATAAAATGCTGTGAAAATTCAACCAGTGGGTCCTTGGAATCCTTGTCTTGGTGAAATAAATGCACACAGTAATAAATTGATCACTGTCCCTGTGAGTAAGTTGAATACAGTCACTTTGAAAACTGCTCCAGCACCTGCTAATGGAATAGAAACTGATTTGAAAATAGCGGTCCATTTCCAAATTTAGATTAATATTTTATGGAACAACTACATTTGAAGTACTTCTCACTTCTCACTAAAACCGAGGTGATTTATTGCAAACACCTAACCAGTGCTGGAGCTGTAGCCAAACTGTGTTGTCATACAATTGAGAGTATAAGTTGTGATACAAAATGTCTATTTCAGTGCCAATTTCTGGGTATTTATTTTTTAAAATCTAAGAAAGATTACTAATTTCAGCAAATTATTTAGCTCTACATTGCAAAAGATGGTGCATCTCCTAGCTAACACGGTGAAACCCCGTCTCTACTAAAAACTCAAAAAAATTGGCCAGGCATGGTGGTGGGCGCCTGTAGTCCCAGCTACTCTGGAGGCTGAGGCAGGAGAATGGCGTGAACCTGGGAGGCGGAGCTTGCAGTGAGCCCAGATCGCGCCACTGCACTCCAGCCTGGGCGACAGAGCAAGACTCTGTCTCAAAAAAAAAAAAGATGGTGTATCATCTTTCCATTGCTTGTTAATTTAACTGAATTTGCTTAAACAGAGAAGCGAATTAGGTGTGGGTAATTAGTGTCCACTTTATACATTAACTTTACCATAATCAGGTACGGTGGTTAAACGCTCAACGTTACATTTCTCTCATAGAGCATCTTATTGGGTTGCCCCTGTTCGTTGGGTTTAATCTGAAAACAATCTTTAGATGCTTGGAAATTCTGCCTCATACCACTCTTCTCATCTGCTTATCTGTAATGAGTATATGAGAGCTGGGAATGAGTAAAAGCAGTGGAACTGTCCTGGCAGTTTTAGTGCCACATCAGATAATTTTATCATCTTTTTTTGACCCTCTAGTGAATGCCCAGTGTTAGTCAACATTCCAGACTTTACTGTTGTTTCCTTCCAGATTCAAGGTTGTTCTTCACCTCTGTCCTCTTCCCCCAGTAGCCCTTCTAAAATTGGAATCAAGGATATTGTTTAAAGCAAATGCTTTAATTTTTCATAATTAAGAGCAGATAAGCTTTGCAGAAACAAGTGCTTAAAGCTGTACTTAAAATAGCAATAGGTGAGCTTAATAAGGTGGTTATTTATCATATTTTTCTTTTTTGGGTTAAAGTACCAGAATCACTTTAATGTAATGTCTGCTTAAGTCATACATGTTGGCCAGGCACGGTGACTCATGTCTGTAATCCCAGCACTTTGGGAGCCCAGGGTGGGAGCACAGGAGTTCAAGACCAGCTTGGACAACAAAGTGAGACCCCATCTTTACAACAAAAAAAAAATTTAATTAGCCAGATGCACTGATGAGCACCTGTAGTCCCAGCTGCTTGGGAGGCTGAGGTGGGAAAATCCTCTGAGCCCAGAAGTTTGAGGTTGCAGTGAGATATGACCACAGCACTGCAGTCCAGCCTGGGTGACAGAGACTCTGTCTCAAAAAGCAACAACAACAACAAAAACCAACAAAAAGAGTCATATGTGTTTAACTGATCAGGTATTTGTGTGTCATGCATGCAAATGGTTATGTAGAAGAGAAGGAATCACAGGATAGATCCAAATGAAAGTGCTGTTATATCACCCACAGCATCTACTTCATGGGGCTAGTTTTCTTCACAACAAAAGCTTATCAAAGGAAGTACTACTAAAAATAGAAGAACTAGAGATACGTACATAAGAAATCTTTAAGTAAGCAAAGGGTCTCACCCTTCTGATTCATCTTCCAGGAACAGGTCCTGCTGCCTCATGCAGATCAGGTGTTAACTCAGTCCTTCTGACTCTGCACGCTAATGATCTAAACTGTGGACCTAAACAATTGTATTCTTTTACATTCTTCCTTCATTAAAAGCCTGTATGTAATCTGTAAGTAACTACACACACACAGAGAGGGAGATAATTTTAGCTTTGGTTCACATATTTAACTTTCTGCTTCTGAATACTGCTCAGATTTCTCCTCCAGAAATCCCCTTTTAGCTTGAGCTGAACCCATGACATGCCTGCCTAGGAGTGAATGTCACTACCGAGATATCTTCATCTAGATACGATTGTTTCTCTGCTCCATTCTGAGTGATAACAGATTACCACAACACTGATAGTATTGAGGAATTCCAAAAGTACTGTCCCTTCAGTGTCTTGTCAGTTGTCTTGTCAATTGTAGCTTTGCATTCCCACAAACATACATGTTGAGATTCTTTCATTATCTTCTCTTTTTTCTTCTGCTCCTTTCCCTGCCCTTAATCCTTTCCTTCTTTTTTTGTCTAACCCTGTCAGAGGCCCCCACAGGCATTAAGAAGCCATTTTTCACTAATAGATCTGCTTATGGACACATTAAGCACCTCCCTTCTCTCACCTGGGCTTCAAGATGACAGTGGTCATTGGCCAAAGTGCAGCTTTAATCAGTGCCTTTGGAAAATTATTCCTCTCTCTAAGTTAACTGCTCCCTGATAACTATAGAAAACAATCTCCTGACCTTGACTTTATTAGTCTTGAATCTTTACTAGCTGAGCTATCCAACCCAAACTCTTTCCATCTTTTTCCTTTAGTACAGTGCAATTGCTCACCAGGAATATAGAAATGAATGAGAATTTCTCATAAGGGATCCCTGTGGACCTAATGCCTACATTAACAGTCCTAAAGATGTTACTGGAAATGTCAGTAGGATAATGAGGTTGTGGAGTGTGGCGACAAGAAAGGCATGGGAGTAGAGATCATTTGCTAACTCGTGATTAGGCTTCAGTTCTCAGTCTGCTCCAGCCACTGAAAAGAAATGGGTCCTTCTACTATTTCCTCAAAACAAAGCAAACACTGGGCTATAGCACTTATTACTGGGAGCTTGGCAGTAGTTATTATCAGGGGAGAAAGAAATGATACAACTTTAAAGTGAAGATAACATATTTTTTTCTAGAGCCCATTGGCCATGTCCTCCCAGAGGTGAAACTATCTCTCTCCATTGTCCCCCGTTTGCTGCCATGTTTCAAGGTCCAATTTTTCTCCCATGTAAACTAAAAATAAAATTTGAGCCCCCCAACTGACTGAACAGACCATCTATCTCTTGGCCAAAGGGAGCCCAGTGTAACCTTGAAAACTGAATTCTTGGCTATGACAGGATGGAGGATCAGACATGCTTTGTTATATCCCCTCCCTCACTAACCACAGTTCAACTTTCTTCCCTAAGAGCTAAACAGAAACCAGCCCTTTCAAAGACTCCACCACTGACATCAACCAGCTACGTGAAGCTGCCCCTCATTTTTGCTTTAGAAGAGACCACCAACCACGGAATGGTTCAGGCCAGTTTATGGAGGAGAATGCACAGTAAGAGTTTTCATGTCCTCTGCTTCACTTTTGATGTCAAAGGGCTAAAAACTCAACCCTCAGATCGTGCTAATGCCATCATTTTTTGAACATGGGATCCTGGAAGGGGCATGAAGCTTAAATGTGAATGCACACATTTCCCTTTCATAAATATCATGACTTCTCACATAATTTATTAAATATGTATATTTGGCCACCCCACTCAGCATAAATTTTTATTCCCTTCACATCCTCCCAAGTAACTGTTTCCAACTCCTGGCTATCAGAAAGACCATCCATCCTGCAGGCTGCTTGAAAAATAAAGCTCTCCTTTTCAAATTTATGAACCTCATCACTCCTCGGTTGACATCCATTAATTGGAATCCTCCTTGCCCATGTTCTCTTCTCAGGGTACAAAGTCCAACTTACCACTTAACATGAGACAGAGAAGAGGGATTTTTCTGAACCAGTGCAAGGCACAGTCATTCCTGCTCCAGCATTATAGATGGAGGGGGCATCCACTCCCTTCCGGGCAAAACCCCAGGCCCATCCCAGCCCTTGTTCCACATGTGTGGAGTGGTCCGATTTTCTCCAAAGTCACTAGAGCTAACAATACATGTCTTAATGTCTAGATTGTTCAATCTCAAAAAGTTGGCCATGAGAGTCTAGTAAGAAACTATATTTAAGCTAAACATAGCTCTAATTATTTGAGGACTACTCTTAGTCCACAGACACATTTAATTTATATTACTAAACAGAATATATAGCAAAAATTTAATTGATATATTTTATTACTTCACAAATCTAGACATTGTTCATTTGCAATGAGTATATACTTTTCTTATATTAATTTCACTTAAAAGGTTCAAATTCCATGTTAAAATTCAGAAATAGTTCGACTATTGAAATGTCAATTTTTAGTTTCAACCATTCAAAGAATTCAATTCCAGACAATATGAAGAAATTATTCCCAACTTTAAAATGGTATCTTGTCTCATCTACATATTCTTAAATTAAAAACCAGTCCATATTTGGCCCCTAACAAAATCAATTGGGTGATAGTTTAAAATACAGATTTGTAGGTGCTATCTTAGATCTCCCATCTTAGATTCAGAATCTTTGGTATTCCAGTACTGAGCGTACCCATAATCCCAACACACTGGGAGGTCCGGGTGGGAGGATCATTCCAGCCTAGGAGTTCGAGACTAACCTGGACAACATAATGAGACCCTGTCTCTACAAAAAATAAAAAAATTTAGGTAGGCATGGTGGTGTGCACCTGTGGTCCAAGCTACTCAGGAGGCTGAGGCAAGTGGATGGCTTGAGCCCAAGAAGTTGAGGGTGCAGTAAGCCGTGATCATGCTACTGAATTCTAGCCTGGGTGATGGGAGGATACCCTGTCTCAAGAAAAAAGAAAAGGAAAGGAAAAAAGAAGAGCGAAAGAAAGAGAAAAGAAAGAAAAGGAAGGAAGGAAGGAAGGAAGGAGGTAGGGAGGGAGGGAGAGAGGGAGGGAGGGAGAGAGGGAGGGAGGGAAAGGGAGGGAGAGAAAGGGAAAGAAGAGTTAATCCCTTTTAGTACTAGCCAATAATTGACTGCCATATTTGTTTGACATCATTCAGTCTGAGGAAGAGGAATTAGAAGAAAGTGAGCACAATCGATGAACACAGATCAACTGGTGGATGTGGTAGAAGATCATGGAGTATTTCCCTAAGCCAGTGGTCCCCATGATTTTTGGTTATGCACCATCATAAAAAAATTGCAGACACACCCCGCAATTTGCCTATATTTTAAAAGATCATTTAAAAATGCATATGCTACCGTACTACTTTATTCTACACATTGTAAGGCATACACAAAAATAAAAACTTCAGATGATGAGACTAAACAAATTAGTAGAGGTTGCACAACTTTGTGAGGGAAATTAAAATAACAAATTGTATGTTTTATATAAATATACATATTACCATAATAGAAGACATTAAAATGTGTTAGAAATAAGTAGAAATAATATTGCCTCAGTTCACAATGGCTAGTGAACCCTGTGACTTCGCTGGAGATATCAGAGAAGCTTGAAGAAGAGAGAACATAGATAACATAAAAAAGACAACACACTCCTTATCCTCTCTATTTCAAGCCAGATCTCCTGTGAGACAGAATTCCACAGGGAATTGTCTGTGACACGGGAAGGAAACCAATATATAGTACCAGCTTTGTGATCTTGGGCAAACACGCAGTTGCTTAGACACGCTGATATTAGGTTTCCAAATTTTTTTTTTTTTTTTTTGAGACAGAGTCTCACTCTGTCACCCAGGCTACAATGCAGTGGCACAATCTCTGCTCACTGCAACCTCCATCTCCTGGGCTCAAGCAATTCTCCTGCCTCAGCTTCCTGAGTAGCTGGGATTACAGGCGTGTGCCACCACGCCCGGCTAATTTGTATTTTTGGTAGAGATGGGGTTTCATCATGTTGGCCAGAGTTGTCTTGAACTCCTGACCTCAAGTAATCCACCCATCTCGGCCTCCCAAAGTGCTGGGATTACAGGCTTGAGCCACCACACCTGGCCTGTACACATACAGGTACTAACACATCAATAACACTCGTAATCAATTAAACCATAAAAGCACAAGTAAAAAACATAATTGGGGTAACAGAACAGTGTTCCAAATTTAGCCCCCTAATTTTACATATAAGAAAATTGATAGTGATTTTAAATTATTTACCCAAGGTTGCATAACTAGTAGAAAAGAATTCAGTTTAGAACCCAGTTTTCTGACCCTAAAAGCTATGTATTTTTACATTTCACTCTGTGCTACAAAGACCAAGTAGATAAAAGAGCCACATAGACAATAAGGAGACTATAGAGAAGGTATCACAGAAGGACAACATGCAACCTGAAGAGTGTAAGTGGAAGAAAGGAGAGGTCCATATTGACAGATGTTATTCTTAAAAATGGCAAGGGCTCTTCTTTGCAGCAGATGACATAAAAATGTCCTTTCCTGTGGTTGCCACTATGTATCTTTTGTGAACTATGAGCTCTAGAGTTTCTTCATTCTACTATTCACCTACTCAGTAAAAACAACTCAAACGCATTACCTTAACATGGGATTATGTTGGAATATAGTTCTCCATGAATCTTTTACATTCCTGCAGATCTTGCTAACATAAGTGCTATCTGTTTGTGTTCCATACTATCTTTGTAAGAATGTTTATATAGTGAAGATCCTTCGAAGGGAGACATAGTATACAGTAAAGGGCAGGCATACTTACTGGCCATTATAATTAACTTGGTTCCCTAAACTCAAGTTTTCTCCCCAGTTACACAACCCACTGAATGTATAGACATCACCTGGCCCTGTACCCTATTGCTCAGTGGTGATTGGGCCATGAAGAACCAGCACAATGTGACACTCTGGGTACTGCTATTGCTATAAGTAATAAACTGACCTTATCTCTGACCCATGAGTCTTGTGTCCTCTGCCCACATCGTGAAACTGTGGCAGACTAACTTGATAGCTTGCAAGTAAGGTAAAATCTCACTATGTTCACAGTTCTTGACAACAGAAAGGATGATATAAGCTAGGACCGGTACTGGGACTAAAACATATAATGGTGAATAGCATGTGTCCTACACTGAGTGAGGTCAGGTTAGAGCAGTAAGTTAGTGGGAGGTTGGGGGATTAGGAGGACAGGGGATGGAGATAGGTAGTTTTACAGTGCCATCTGTCTTATCAAGAGCTAAAACTCTGCTCTCTCAGCTGGCATAATCAAGTCTCTCATTTTAAATAACTGTGAACCAAGTTTAGTTCAATCATGCAGTGTGCCTATAATGATCAGGTAATTTACATATTGGTAAGTAAATGGCAAAAAGTGGTTGCCACAAGAAAAAAAATAGACCACAGTTTATCATTTCTTTTACCATCATTCAAGTATTTTGACTTATGGGTGGAATGCCCTCTCAAAGAGAATTATACTCCACTGTAAGGTGTGTAATGAGGAAACAAATAGGCTTTTTTACAATAGGACAAGATTTTGTGAAGTTCTAAAGTGATGATTGTTATTGTATTTTAAATAAAATGTACCTTGATCTTAACATAAAAGGGTGAAGTAAAGATTATTTCTGAAAATTAGCACATAAAAGAAGTTTGAGTGATTAAATATAACTGAAAATTTTTCCTAAGAGAAAATTATTTCCTCCTCAGAATTTATTCTGAATGTCATGTTAATGAATTTTACATGATTATCTCTTATACTATTTTAGTTGCTAAATACTGAAGAGTGTTCTTTAAAACTTGTAAGAGGAGGGTATTTTTGAGTTCATGACATTTCAGTTTAGCGTTCTTTTATTAAAGATATGGCATACTTTGAAATTACTGTTCTATAACACTTACCACACATACAATTTTGCCATTCTTCCTGACATAAATGTCAAAAGCGGGGATGTCGTTTTCATCATACTGAATTTTCTAGTATATAATAATCAGCCTTCATAATTTGTGAATAATAACTTGTTGAATAATGACATTGACCTAGTTTGTTATGTCCTTTTGTGACTTGTCCAGTGATCCTGTATTTCACTGGGATAGTCTGATTCAGTGGCAACTCTATGAGGAGTCTCTGTAATATACCACTTGGGAGGAAGAGTATAAAATCCCTTCACCACTCAATGTGTTGATAAAGGTTGTGAAATATTTCAAAGATATGAACAAATATGTATTCCATGTGTAAAATTTTTAGAGTAAATAAATGAAAGCCAAAATGCTATAAAATTATATTTGTTGAGTATTGTATTGAGGTATTTGATTTCCATGACAGAATACTTTCTTTCATAAGACAAATATCACTAACTTTTGAAGAGAACTTGACAAAAAGAATAAAATCTTCTGAAACTTTAACCATCGACTTAAGGAATTTTTTCCCCTTCTTTTCAGTCTTGGGTATGGGCAGCAGCTGCCATTCATTTAAAAACAATGTAGGAAGGAGGTAGAGGTTAGTTGCTGGCCTAAGAATTTAGGATATTTATGATGTTTGAAGTAGTTTGTAGTTTAAAATATGCTTTAGGTTTTAAAGTTTAATGAGTGCTTTTCTGCCATCTATCCAGCTGTGGCTTTTGTCTTTATGACAGTGAAGTATTTTTACTCAGCCTAAATCCTGAACAGAAGAATGAAATTCTGTTCTGCTTTGCATTAGTGAGAACTGCTATTTGGGAACATGTTAATCACCCAGCATAAAGCATTCCTTAAAACATCATTTTGAATAAGAAAAATAGCCCTTTATTAGGCACATAAAGACATTGCGGACCTATTTTGGTATTTAATATGTGTGTACCAGGTGGCCGATAATACATTACTCCTCAATTTGTAGAAGTTTTACTACATAAAAATGTAGGCTCTCACATGTCATATCACCTAAGAGGCAATAATAGTTAGTGAAAATATTCTTACAAAATATGCAGAAGCTCTCTGTGGCTAAATATACGTATTGGGATTTAATAAGGCATGAGGGAAACAGAACCCCGAACCCAAAAGCACTCATCTTTGTTCTGCAAAGTAGTTCAAATGGCCCCAAAGAAGGTTTTGGTTCTTTGGTGGAAACTTCCACCATAAACTGAGAAAAACCGATGTTTACTCCAAGTGCCTGAAATCAGATTAAAATGTGTCCTCTACATTTTTCTGTTGCCCACACTAATTGAAGCCAATTTGAAAAGACTCTCCTCTAGCCCCTTCTGAAGCAACAAGAATAAGAACTGAAACATGTTTGTTAGGACCAGATCTACAAGGCAGCCTGCCGATTTCAGAAGAGCATATAACCCTACCATGTCCTCTTCAATGCATCCAACATCCAGACCACCAGGAAGCCTAAACTGCTTCCGGAAGCAATTGAAAAAAGCTGCGAGCGCTGATAAGTGACTTAAATAAATGAGCATAGCCACAGGAGTCATCTAATTAAAGGACACTTAGACACCAGGTCTCTACTTTGAGGCCTGGCAAACAAATGAGCTTTCCCTTACACATTTCTGGCTTTGCTCCATCAATCTCGGTTGATGGTAGAAGTTTCCCTCAGAGATCCTGAATGTGTTAGGGCCATCATAAATTTATTAGGCTTTTCACTTTGGGGTATTAAGGGAGAAAACTAAAAAATGATATGGAATTTAAAAAGTATGAAGAAAGTATATTTTATGCAAGACTTTATTTTTAATGAAAAAGCATTTCTGACTCACAGGTGTAAAATAACTATCTGTTGACTGTAATAGAATAAAAACATACTTGGTGAATACTTTATAATTTTTTATTATATTTCTTAGACGTGATACAATTTCGTGTCATCTACATTTATTTTACAGCTCTAAGTTTCTTTAAACTATCTTAGGACTTTAGCCCTATATGTCTTAGGCATCATAATATTCTACTGGATTTAGGTATCACTACCCATTTCAGCATGATTCTTTGCACTCTGGAAAAAGTTAGGTTAGAGATAATACAACAGACCCCGCCACCCTTATCTGCAGTTTCAGTTTCTACAGTTTCAGCTACCAGAAGTCAACTGAGATCCAAAAATATTAAATGGAAAATTCTAGAATTTAAACAATGTATAAGTTTTAAATTGCATGCAGTTTTGAGTAGCGACATGAAATCTCAGTGTCCTGCTCCATCCCTCCTGGGATGTGAATCATCACTTTTCCTAGTGTATGCATGCTGTCAAAGCCACCTGCCCCTTAGTCACTTAGTAGCTTTCTTGGCTATCAGATTAACTGATATAGTATGCAGTGCTTGTGTTCAAGTAACCCTTATTTTACTTAATAATGTCTCCAAAAATAAGAGTAATGATACTGGCAATTAGGATATGCCAAAAAGAATTCATAAAGTAATTCCTTAAAGTAAAATGATGAAAGTTCTCTACTTAATAGGAAAATTTAAAACATATATATGCTAAGGTTGCTAAGATTTACGGTAAGAATAAATCTTCTATCCATGAAATTGTGAACAGCATATTGTTATAATTGTTCTATTTTATTATTACTGTTATTCATATTTTATTGTGCCTAACTTATAAATTGAACTTTATCATAAGTATGTACGTATAGGAGAAAACATGGTGTATATAGGATTTGGTACTATCTGTAGTTAAAGGCATCCACTATCTTGTAATGTATCCCCTATGAAGGGGGGACCACTGTACCAATAGTTTAAGACTCCAATCCTAACACATATATCAACATACCTCAAGAAAAAATAGAAGGAAAAATTTAAATTGGTAACAATGAGTGTTCCAGTATAATAGTGTACAAGAAGCAAGGGTTTAGCACTTGCTGTGGTTTGAATGTGGCCCCCTAAAATTCAGGTTTCGCCAATCTGATAGTATTAAGGGGTGGGGTCTATAAGAGGTGATTAGGCCATAAGGGCTTCTCCCTTATTAATGGAATTAAGGTTCTTATACAAGAAACTTCACACATGTCAGGACATAGCAAACATGTCCTCACCAGATGTCAGCACATTAATCTTGGGCTTCCTAGCCTCTTTAACTGTGAGAAATAAGTTTTTGTTCTTTATGAATTACCTAGTCTCAGCTACTCTGTTATAGCAACACAAACCAATTAAGACAGCCTGTGTCTAGATATTTGTATCAATAAATCTTTATTGACTGTATAATATGTTAGAGACTGTTCCAGTTGATAGAGTTATAGCACTGGACAAAACAGACAAGTTCTCCATAACCATAGCTCTCACATTCTAATGGGGAAATGAATAATAAATAAATAATTATTTAATGTAATACCAGGTGGTGATAAGATCCAGGGAGATAGGTGGATTGGGGTAATAGGATGAAGAGTGACATGTCCTAAGTGTGTGAGGACTACTGTCAACAGTGTGGCCAGGGAAGCTTTCTCTGAGGCGGTAACATTGGATTAGAGAATTAAAGAAAATGAGGAAGCAAGGTGTAAATATCCATAGGGAAGGTTTATGCAGTTGAGAGAATAACAAGTGTTTTTGACCAGGAACATGCTTATGTTCAGTGTCAAAAGGAAGACTAGATGAAGTTAATAATAAAAAGTATAAAACACTAGCAAGGAGCCAGATCATGTAGAACCTTTTAACTCATAGTAGGAACATTAAATGTTCTTCTAAAACAAATGGAAAGACATTAGAGGGCAATGAGCAGAAGAGTGATTTGTTTTATTTTTATAATTTTATTGAAGTGCAACTGACATACTGCAAATTGCGAATGTTTAAAGTGTATAATATGATACATTTTAACATATGTATAAGCCTGTGAAATCATTACTGCAATCAATATAATGAGCATATTCTTCCCCTAGAAACTTTCCTCCATGCCCTATACAATTCCTCTACCCTATCCCTCCCCACTGCTTTTATCCCCAGGCAATTATTGATCTGCTTTCTATCATCGTAGATTAGTTTGACTTCTAGAATTTGACCATCCTACCTTAGAATTGGAACATTACAAAAAGCAGGAGCTTTTTTTTTTTTTTTTTTTTTTGGTCTAGCTTTTTTACTCAGCATGATTATTTCGAGAATCATCGATGCTGTTTTGTGTGTCAGCCGTTCATTCATTTTTGTTGATAAATAAGATGTCATCGTATAGAAATTTCACCGGTATTTAGTTTTTTTCCCCAGTATTTTGCTGTTAGAAAGAAGGCTACTGGGATAATTTGTGTGCAAGTCTGTCTGCACATATGCTTTAATTTTCACTGGATAAATACCTAAGAATAGAATGACTAAATCATATGGTAGATGTACCTTTAACTTTTTAAGAAGTTGCCAAACTATTTTCCAAAGTAGCTGTCTCTTTATACATTCTCACCAACAGTATGTGAGGATTTCTATTTCTCCCTATCTTGTCAACACTTGTAATGGTCAAGTCTTTTTGTTTCTTTGCTTGTTTGTTCTAATTTTAGCCATTTCACTGGGTATATAGTGGTATCTCACCGTGGATTTAATTTGCATTTTCCTCCTAGCAAATTATGTTGAACATCTTTGCATGTGCTTAGTAGACATCTGTATGTCTTCTTGGTGATGAGTTTGTTCAAATATTTGTACATCTTTAAATTGAGTTGTTTATTCTCTTATTATTGAGCATCAAAATTTCTTTGTATATTCTGGACAAAATTTCTTGATATGATATGTGATTTGCATACATTTTTGCTCAGTGTTTTAGTACTTTTACTAGTGTCATTTGAAGATCAGTTCTTTATTTTGATAAAAGCCAGTTGCTTATTATTGTTTTCTTTTATGAATTATTCTTTTTGTATTTCACCTAATAAATCTCTGCCCAACCCAAGGTTACAAATTTCTTCTATGTTTTCTTTTAGAAGTTGTATAGTTTTAGATTTTACAGTTATGGCAATCATTCATTATGAGCTAATTCTTGAACAGAAAATGAAGGCTATCACACTCCGGGGACTGTTGTGGGGTAGGGGAAGCGGGGAGGGATAGCATTAGGAGATATACCTAATGCTAAATGACAAGTTAATGAGAGCAGCACACCAACATGGCACATGTATACATATGTAACAAACCTGCACATTGTGCACATGTACCCTAAAACTTAAAGTATAATAATAATAAAATTTAAAAAAAAGAAGGCTAGATTGAAGTTTTGGGGGGTTTTTTTCCCCTTAAACATAGTAACCATTTCCAGTGCTTTTTATTATTTTGTATAGATCCAGATTTCCATCTCACATTATTTTCCTTCTGCTTGGAAGACTTTCATATATATATAATATGTGTGTGTGTGTGTGTGTGTGTGTGTGTGTCTGTGTGTGTGTGTGTGTATATATATATACGTGTATATATATACATATATGTGTATATATATATACATGTGTATATATATACGTGTATATGTATATATATACACGTATATATATACATACACAGAGAGAGAGAGAGAGAGAGAGAGAGAGAAATGGAGTCTTGCTCTGTCACCCAGGCTAGAGTGCAATGGTGTGATCTTGGCTCACTGCAACCTCTGCCTCCCAGGTTCAAGTGATTCTCCTGCCTCAGCCTCCCGAGTAGCTGGGATTACAGGCATCTGCCACCATGCCTGGCTAATTTTTATATTTTTAGTAGAGACGGGGCTTCACCATGTTGGCCAGGCTGGTCTTGAACTCCTGACCTCAGATGATCCACCCACCTCGGCATCCCAAATTGCTGGGATTACAGGCGGGAGCCACCGCACCCGGCTTCTTTAACATTTCTTATAGTGTAAGTCTGCTGGGGGTGAATTCTTTCAGCTTTTGTATGTCTGAATATGCCTTTATTTTGCTTAATATTTAAAAGACATTTTTACTGGGTAAAAGTATAGCTGAAAGATTCTTTTGTTTCTTTTGTTACTGTAAAACTGTTGCTCCACTGTTTTCTAGCTTGCATTGTTTCCAATGAGAAGTCTGCTGACAATATTAGTTTTGCTCCTCTGTACATAATGTGTCTTTTGTCCTCTGGATGTTTAAACATTTTCTCTTTATTAGTAGGTTGAGACAATTTAATTATGATATGCCTTGGTATATTTTCTTCATGTTTTTCTACTTAGAGTTAATTGACTGTCTTGTATCAATGTATTTATAATTATCATCAAATTTGAAAAATAATTTTCTTTACCTCGTCTCTGTTCTTCACTAAGGATTCCGATTACATATGTAATTGGCTGCTTAGAGTTAGCCTCTAGTTCACCGATGTTCTTTTTTCCATCTTTTTTCTGTGTTTCACTTTAAATGTTTGTACTATGTCTTCAAGTTCACTGATTATTTTCCCTGCACATCTAATCTTACTGTTGCTACCATTCAGTACATTTTTAACCTTATACATTGTAGATTTCATCTTTAGAAGTTTGGTTAGGCTCTTTTTATCTCTTTCATATCTCTAAGTTTATATATTAATAATATAATTATATGATTAATAACTAATCATATATTAATTCTATTATCTGTGTCATTTATATATAAGTTTTGAATGATTGATTTTCCTTCTCAGTATGGGTCATAGGACATATTTCCTACTTCTTTGCATACCCAGTAATTATTTATTTGATACCAAACAATGTGAATTTTACCTAGTTGGATATTAGATATTTTTCTATTCCTAAAAATGTTGTTGAGCTTTGTTCTGGGATTCTGTTGTTGGTTGAAAGCAGTTTAATGCTTTTAGGTTTCGCTTTTATTTGTTAGGCCATATCAGGGTAGCATTTATTCTTGGATCATTTTACTCCATTGCTAGGAAAAACTTCCTTAATACTTTAGCTAATTCCTTGGGAATTATAAGATTACCCATTCAGGTGATTAACAGCAGATGCTATTCCTGGCTTTGTGTGATATCTAGGCACTGTGTCTCCTTTTGAGTGATTCCTTTAGGTAGTTTCCTCACATATATGTGATGATCAATACTCAGCTGAATATCTGAAGATCTCCTGCAGATCTCTGGAGCTCCCTCACTCAGCCATACTGTCCCTCTGGTACTGAGCTCTGTGACATCTAGCCTCCTTGGTTTTGTCACACTCCCAGAATTATCTTCTCAGCTGAGGGAACTTGCTAATCACTGCCTGGGTTTTCCCTCACTATGCCATGCCCTGGAAACTTTCTCCAGGCAGCGAGATGGGATAATTGTAGGCCTCACTTTATTTGTCTATCATCTGTCAGAATCAATGTCCTTTGTAGAACACTGTCTTGAAAGCCATTGTTTCTTATATTTTGTTGTTTTTTTCAGCTGTTCCATATGGGAAGATAAATCTGGCCTGTGTTGCTGTATTGTTGTCAAAAATAGATGTCATTTCCAATTAATGCTGTCCATGCAATGTTGCAGTGCTAATGCTCATAAGGATTTCTATTTTTCCGTGGCCTGAATTACATTTTAAAAGTGATTCCAGCTACTATGAAGAGAATTAATTGGATATGTAGAGGGATGTGCTTGGTCATAGGGTGCTTTACTTTACTCTTTTTTTCTGAAAATAATTAATGTTTATCAGAGTTATGAATTAAGAAATGTTTACCCTATTGTTTATCCTTAAGTCATTTAACTGGAAGAGATCATTCCACAAATAAGTATATATAGGGAAGAGAAGAAATCTAAGAGCTAATCCCTGGGGTACTGTAAGTTTTAGAAATCTGAAAAAGGAGAATAATTTAGCAAAGAAGACTGTTACAATGGTTAGTGAAAATAGGGGATGACATTGGGAGAGGGAGAAGCAGTAACACGTAATTGACTTTTACTGGTCTGTGATGCTAAGAACTCACTGAACCACAATTAGTAGAACAAATTCATACTCTTTGGATGTGGAAGAAAAAATAAACAGGCTTTTAACAGACCTGAGAAGACCTTTAGCTTACTCTTCAGGCTGATCATGAACACAGAGGCAACTTACAACAATCAAAAAATAAAAATAAAAAAGTAGGTGCAGCACACCAACATGGCACATGTATACATATGTAACAAACCTGCACGTTGTGCACATGTACCTTAGAACTTAAAGTGTAATAAAAATATGTATAAAAAATAAAGAATAAAAAAACCAAATCTTGAGTAAAAGGTAGTATTGGATTTCCAGAGTTACCACACAATTACATTCACATGTCTGCTTTTCAACAAAACAATCGGAAGGCATAAAAATAAATGAAAAAGTACGACTCATTCTAAAGAAAAAACAAACCATAAGAAACTGTTTCTGAGAAAATCTTGATGGTGGATCTGCCAGACAAAGACTTTAAAAGAGCTGTCTTAAAGATGTTCAAAGAGCTGAAGGTAGAAATGGAAAAAGTCAAGAAAACAATGTACAAACAAAATAGAAATAGCAATATAGAGTTAAGCAATCTGACACAACACCAAAAATAGATTCTGTAGATGAAATGTACAATAACTAAAACAAAAAAATTACTAGAGAGATTCAATGGCAGTTTTGAACAGACCAAAGAAAGAATCAGCAAACTTGAAGATAAGACAATGTAAATTATCAAGTCTGAAAAACAGAAAGAAAATATTGAAGAAAAGTAAACAGAGACTAAGGGATAACTGGGACACCATCAAGTGGACCTACACACAAAAAGAGCACAGAGAAAATTTGAAAAAATAATGGCCCCAAATTCCCAAATTTAATGAAAGGCATTAATATTAAGATCTAAGATGTTAAATGAACTCCAAGTAGAATGAACTCACAGCGAATAATAACTGAGACACATTATAATCAAACTTCCCAAAGACAAGGACAAAGAGAATTTTAAAGACAAACAGAACCAATTTCTCACATGTAAGGAATCCTCAATAAGGTTATCAGCAGATTTCTCATCAGAAATTTTGGTGGCCCAAATGCCAAAATGTCTGAGAGAAGACAAAAAGTACTAATATCAGATGAAAGAGGGGACATCAGTGCATATCTTATAGACATCAAAAAGTTAATAAAGGAATGTTATAAACTACTCTATGCCCACCCACAAACTTGATAACCTCGATGAAATGCATCAATTTCTCTAAAGAAAAAATCTGTCAAAATTTACATAAGAAGAAATAAAAAAATTTGAGTAGGCTTCTATCTATTAAATAAGTGGAGTCAATAGTTAATAACTTTCTAAGACATTAAGCAAAAAATCTGAGTAGGCTTATATCTATTAGATAAATTAAATGAATAATAAATAATCTTCCAAGACAGAAAGCACCAGAAGCAGATGAGTGAACTGGTGAACTGTACATTTAAAAAGAAATTATAAGAATTCTGTACAATCTCTTCCAGGAGATAGAAGTAGAGAGTACACTTCCTAACTCATTTCATGAGGCCAGCATTACCCTAAAACCAAAATCAGACAAAGGCATTGAAACAAAAAAACAAAAAAAGGCATTTTCTTTTTTTGTTTCCTCCAGGAACATAGGTGGAGGAATCTTCAACAAAATTTGGACATATTGAATCCAATAATGTATAAAAAGAATTAAATGCCTTGACCAGTGGCATTTATCTCAGGTCTGCAAGGCTGATTCAACATTCAAAAAATTAATTTATATAATCCACAACAACAGGTTAAAAATACAAATTATATGATCATATCAATAGATACAGAAGAAAATTGACAAAATCTAATAGCCATTCATGATAAAAATTCCCAGAAAACTAGGAATAGAAGAAAACTTCCTTAATGGGATAAAACTAACCGCATACTTAATGGTGAGAAATTCAGAGCTTTCCTGCTAAGATTAGGAACAAGGCAAGGATGTCACTCTCACCATTGCTTTTCAGCATTATACTGAAAGCCCTAGCTAATGCAATAAGACAAGAAAAGGAAACAAAATTATGTTGATCGGGAAGCAAGAAATAAAGCTGTCTTTGTTCATGAAATATGATTGTCTATGTAGAAAATCTGAAAGGATCAACAAAATCAAAAAGGCTAAACCTAGGAAGTGATTATTGTGAGGTTTCAGGATACAAGGTTAATATATATAAGTCAATTACTTTCCTCTATACCAATAATGAACAAGTTAAATTTGAAATTGAAACCACAACACCTTTTATATTAGCACTCAAAATAATAAAGACTTACGTGTAAATATAAGAAAAGTATGGGGGGGAAGATCAATGTGAAAAAAGAACCCCAAAACTATGAAAAGAAATCAAAGAGGAACTAGAGAGATATTCCATGTTCATTATGAGAAAACTTAATATTGTTAAGATGTTAGTTTTTCCCTAATTGGTCTATAGCTTAAATATACTCCAATTGCCATCCCAGAAAGTTATTTTTTAGATATCAACAAACTGATTCTAAGAATACTCAATGAAATACTGATTCAGAGCACTGCCACTACCTGACATTAGGGCTTCCTATTATAACTACAGCAATCAAGACAGTAATAAAAAAAGGGGGTGATAAAAATTGTGGCACAACCTGGGCAACATGGTAAAACCCCATCTCCACAAAAAATACAAAAAAGTTAACTGTGTGTGGTGGCATGCGCCTGTAGTCCCAGCTACAGTGTGGTATTGTGAAAACGTAGGCAAATAAATCAATGAAACAGAACAGAGAGCCCAGAAGTAGATTCACATAAATACAGGCTGCAGATACTTGACAAAGGAGCAAAGGGAATAAATGGAACAAAGATAGTCTTTTCTTGCTTGTAATCCCAGCACTTTGGGAGGCCCAGGAGGGAGGATCACTTGAACCCAGGAGTTTAAGACCAGCCTGGATAACATGGTGAAACCTTATCTCTATATAAAAGTAAAAAAATAAAACAATAAAAATACCTGAGCATGGTGGCATGCACCTGCAGTCCCAGATACTTGGGAAGCTGAAGTGGGAGGATCATTTGAGCCCAGGAGGTTGAGGTTGCAATGAGCCATGATTGTGCCATTGCACTCCAGCCTGGGCAACAGAGTGAGACCCTGCCTCAAAGAAAAAAAAAGAAAACACCTTTTCAACAAATGGTGCAAGCATAATTGTAAATCTTCATGGCAAAAAAAAAAAAAATGAATTTAGGGCCAGGTGCGTTGGCTCACGCCTGTAATCCCAGCACTTTGGGAGGCCGAGGTGGGCGGATCACAAAGTCAGGAGATCAAGACCATCCTGGCTAACACAGTGAAACCCCATCTCTACTGAAAATACAAAATTAGCCAGGCATGGCAGCATGCGCCTGTAGTCCCACCTCCTGGGGAGGCTGAGGCAGGAGAATGGCGTGAACCTGGGAGGCGGAGCTTGAAGTGAGCTGAGATCATGCCACTGCACTCCAGCCTGGGCGACAGAGCAAGACTCCGTCAAAAAAAAAAAAAAAAGAAATGAATTTAAACAGAAACCCTACACCCTTCATGAAAATTTAATCAAAATGGATCAAAGACCTAAATGTAAAACACAAAACCATAAAATTATTTTTTACAGGATAATTTCAGCCACTATTTTTACAGGATAAAATGGAAGAAAATATAAATGACCTTAGTTTTGGTGATGACTTTCTAGATACAATACCAAAAGCATGATTCATGAAAGAAAAAAACACAAACTGGACTTCATTAAAATTTAAAACTTCGCTGCAAAAGGCACTGCCAAGATAATGAGAAGACAGGTCACAACCTGGGAGAAAATACTTGCAAGATAAATAACTAGTAGTAAAGGACTGTTACCCAAAATGCACAAAGAACTCTTAAAACTCAACGATAAGAAAATGAACAAATTCATTAAAAATGGGCCAAATACATGAACAGATGGCAAATAAGCATATGAAGAGATGTTTGACATTTCTTGTCGTTAAGAAATTGCAAATTAAAACAACAATATCACTATACATCTATTAGAATGTACGAAACCAAAACAACACCACCAAATGTAGCAGGATGCAGAGTAACAGGAACACTCATTTATTGCTAGTGGGAATGCAAAATGGAACGGCCAATTTAGAAGATAGTTTGTGAGTTTCTTACTGAACTAAACATACTCTTATACAGTCTAGTAATTGTGCTTCTTTGGATTCACCCAAATGAGTTGAAAATGTATGCCCTCACAAAAACCTACACATGAATGTATATAGCAGCTTTGTTCATAACTGCCAAAGCTTTAAGAACAACAAGATGCCTTTCAGTAGGTGAATAAATAAGTGTGGAATATCCAGACAATGGAATATTAAGGACCAAAAAAAAGATCTGGTGAGCCATGAAAAGACATGTAGAAAACTTAAATGCATATTACTAAGTGAAAGAAGTCAATCTGAAAAGACTACATCCTTTATTATTTCATTTATATGACATTCTAGAAAAGGCAAAACTATGAATACAGTAAAAGAATTAGTGGTTGCCAGAGTTTGGGGAGAGAGGGATGAATAGGCAGAGCACAGAAGATTTTTAGGAAAGTGAAACTATTAACATATAATACTACGATGGTGGATACATGTTATCATACGTTTGTCAAAGTCCGTAGAATATACAACACCACAAGTGAACTCCAGAGACTTTGGGTGATAATGATGTGTCAGTGTACATTCATGAATTTTAACAAATGGGACAGGATTTTGATAGTGGGGAGGCTGTATATAGTAGGGATGGGGGATATAAGGGAAATCTCTATACCTAAAACTGTTCTAAAAAGACTAAAAAGAAAAAAATGGTAAAGGTAAGTAGTAGCTTATGTTTGTTATCAATTTATTACAGTTTTACATTATTAGAAGATGATTGGAAATCATAAGATGTCATCCTAAACATAGTTGTTTAGTAAAAATTAACAAAAACAGACATTAACTCTATGTTAGACTAAAAATTTTACATAATATCTCATTTAATTCTTTCAGAACAGGTATCTAACGATAAACAGGCATGGAAAGCTTAAATAAGTTTTCCAAGATTGCAGAGCTAATTGACAAATAATAGATCCAACACTAGAGCTAAGGACTTTCTGACTTGAGATTCTGTGCCCTGACATGCTGTTCTATACTGTCTTACAACCATAGACTATGAAAAACTACAGGGTTTAGTTTTAAATTAATTTTAAAGCACTTATTGAATGGAAAATGTATAATTCATTATCACTTGAATTCATTACTTTCTATATTACCATACTTTTTTTGTTCATATTTTCTTTTTATGTCATTATTGTTATTATTACTTTTTTTTTTGGAGATAGTGTCTCACTCTGTTGCACAAGCTGGAGTGCAGTAGCACAATCATGGCTCACTTCAGCCTCCACCCCCTGGGCTCAAGTGATCCTCCCACCTTAGCCTCCTGAGTAGCTGGGATTACAGGTGCATGCCACCATACCCACTTAACTTTTTTGTATTTTTTGTGGAGATGGGGTTTCACCATGTTGCCCACACTATGCCACTACTTTTATTACCCCTTTTTGTAATTCTTGAAATACGAACTTATCAGTAAAATAAACTATAATGTTATGCCACTCTAGAACATTTAAGATTTTCTAGAGCCATTATAAATTAATATATATGGGGTGGTTCCAAGATGGCTGAATATGAACAGCTCCAGCCTACAGCTCCCAGCGTGAGCGACGCAGACGGGTGATTTCTGCATTTCCAACTGAGGTACTGGGTTCATCTCACTGGGGATCGTTGGACAGCAGGGGCAGGACAGTAGGTGCAGCCCACTGAGTGTGAGCTGAAACAGGGTGAGGCATCGCCTCACCCGGGAAGTGCAAGGGGTCAGGGAATTCCCTTTCCTAGCCAAGGGAAGGGGTGACAGATGGCACCTGGAAAATCGGGTCACTCCCACCCTAATACTGAGCTTTTCCAATGGTCTTAGCAAACGGCACACCAGGAGATTATATCCCGTGCATGGCTTGGAGGGTCCCACGCCCACGGATTCTCATTCATTGCTAGCACAGCAGTCTGAGATCAAACTGCAAGGCAGCAGCGAGGCTGAGGGAGGGGCGCCCACCATGGCTGAGGCTTGAGTAGGTAAACAAAGTGGCAGGAAGCTTGAACTGGGTGGAGTCCACTGCAGCTCAAGGAGGCTTGCCTGCCTTTGTAGACTCCACCTCTAGGGGCAGGACATAGCCAAACAAAAGGCAGCAGAAACCTCTGCAGACTTAAATGTCCCTGTCTGACAGCTTTGAAGAGAGTAGTGGTTCTCCAAGCATGGAGTTTGAGATCTGAGAACGGACAGACTGCCTCCTCAAGTGGATCCCTGACCCCCAAGTAGCCTAACTGGGAGGCACCCCCCAGTAGGGCCAGACTGACACCTCACACAGCCGGGTCCCCCTCTGAGACAAAGCTTCCAGAGGAACGATCAGGCAGCATTTGCTGTTCAGCAATATTTGCTGTTCTGCAGCCTCCGCTGCTTATACCCAGGCAAACAGGGTCTGGAGTGGACCTCCAGCAAACTCCAACAGCTGAGGATCATGACCATTAGAAGGAAAACTAATCAGTAAGGACATCCACACCAAAACCCCATCTGCACATCACCATCATCAAAGACCAAAGGTAGATAAAACCACAAAGATGGGGAAAAAACAGAGCAGAAAAGCTGAAAATTCTAAAAATCAGAGTACCTCTCCCCCTCCAAAGGAACACAGCTCCTCGCCAGCAATGGAACAAAGCTGGATGGAGAATGACTTTGACGAGTTGAGAGAAGAAGGCTTCAGACGATCAAACTTCTCCAAGATAAAGGAGGAAGTTTGAACCCAAGGCAAAGAAGCTAAAAACCTTGAAAAAAGATTAGACGAATGGCTAACTAAAATAACCAGTGTAGAGAAGTCCTTAAATGACCTGATGGAGCTGAAAACCATGGGACGAGAACTACGTGACAAATGCAGAAGCTTCAGTAGCCGATTCGTTCAACTGGAAGAAAGGGTATCAGTGATTGAAGATCAAATGAATGAAATGAAGCGAGAAGAGAAGTTTAGAGAAAAAAGAGTAAAAAGAAATGAACAAAGCCTCCAAGAAATATGGGACTATGTGAAAAGACCAAATCTACATCTGTTTGGTGTACCTGAAAGTGACGGGGAGAATGGAACCAAGTTGGAAAACACTCTTCAGGGTATTATCTGGGAGAACTTCCCCAACCTAGCAAGGCAGGCCAACATTCAAATTCAGGAAATACAGACAACGCCACAAAGATACTCCTCAAGAAGAGCAACTCCAAGACACATAATTGTCAGATTCACCAAAGTTGAAATGAAGGAAAAAATGTTAAGGGCAGCCAGAGAGAAAGTTCGAGTTACCCACAAAGGGAAGCCCATCAGACTAACAGCTGATCTCTCAGCAGAAACTCTACAAGCCAGAAGAGAGTGGGGGCCAATATTCAACATTCTTAAAGAAAAGAATTTTCAACCCAGAATTTCATATCCAGCCAAACTAAGCTTCATAAGTGAAGGAGAAATAAAATACTTTACAGACAAGCAAATGCTGAGAGATTTTTGTCACCACCAGGCCTGCCCTAAAAGAGCTCCTGAAGGAAGCACTAAACATGGAAAGAACAACTGGTACCAGCCAGTGCAAAACCATGCCAAATTGTAAAGACCACTGAGGCTAGGAAGAAACTGCATCAACTAACGAGCAAAATAACCAGCTAACATCATAATGACAGGATCAAATTCACACATAAAAACATTAACCTTAAATGTAAATGGGCTAAATGCTCCAATTAAAAGACACAGACTGGCAAATTGGATAAAGAGTCAAGACCCATCAGTGTGCGGTATTCAGGAGACCCATCTCACGTGCAGAGACACACATAGGCTCAAAATAAAGGGATGGAGGAAGATCTACCAAGCAAATGGAAAGCAAAAAAAGGCAGCGGTTGCAATCCTAGTCTCTGATAAAACATACTTTAAACCAACAAAGATCAAAAGAGAAAAGGCCATTGCATAATGGTAAAGGGATCAATTCAACAAGAAGAGCTAACTATCTTAAATATATATGCACCCAATACAGGAGCACCCAGATTGAGAAAGCAAGTCCTTAGAGATCTACAAAGAGATTTAGACTCCCACAAAATAATAATGGGAGACTTTAACACCCCACTGTCAACATTAGACAGATCAATGAGACAAAGTTAACAAGGATATCCAGGAACTGAACTCAACTCTGCACCAAGTGGACCTAATAGACATCTATAGAACTCTCCACCCCAAATCAACAGAATATACATTCTTCTCAGCACCACATCGCACTTATTCCAAAACTGACCACATAGTTGGAAGTAAAGCACTCCTCCGCAAATGTAAAAAAACAGAAATTATAACAAACTGTCTCTCAGACCACAGTGCAATCAAACTAGAACTCAGGATTAAGAAACTCACTCAAAACCACTCAACTACTTGGAAACTGAACAACCTGCTCCTGAATGACTACTGGGTACATAACGAAATGAAGGCAGAAATAAAGATGTTCTTTGAAACCAATGAGAACAAAGACACAACATACCAGAATCTCTGGGACACATTTAAAGCAGTGTGTAGAGGGAAATTTATAGCACTAAATGCCCACAAGAGAAAGCAGGAAAGATCTAAAATTGACACCCTAACATCACAATTAAAAGAACCAGAGAAGCAAGAGCAAACACATTCAAAAGCTAGCAGAAGGCAAGAAATAACTAAGATTAGAGAAGAACTAAAGGAGATAAAAACACAAAAACACCTTCGAAAAATCAATGAATCCAGGAGCTGGTTTTTTGAAACGATCAACAAAATTGATAGACCACTAGCAAGACTAATAAAGAGGAAAAGAGAGAAGAATCAAATAGGCACAATAAAAAATGATAAAAGGGATATCACCACCGATCCCACAGAAATACAAATTACCATCAGAGAATACCATAAACACCTCTACGCAAACAAACTAGAAAATCTGGAAGAAACGGATAAATTCCTGGACACATACACCCTCCCAAGACTAAAGCAGGAAGAAGTTGAATCCCTGAATAGACCAATAACAGGCTCTGAAATTGAGGCAATAATTAATAGCCTACCAAACAAAGAAAGTCCAGGACCAGACGGATTTACAGCCGAATTCTACCATAGGTACAAGGAGGAGCTGGTAGCATTCCTTCTGAAATTATTCCAATCAATAGAAAAAGAGGGAATCCTCTCTAACTCATTTTATGAGGCCAGCATCATCCTGATACCAAAGCCTGGCAGAGACACAACAAAAAAAGAGAATTTTAGACCAACGTCCTTGACGAACATTGATGCAAAAATCCTCAATAAAATACTGGCAAACCGAATCCAGCAGCACATCAAAAAGCTTATCCACCATGATCAAGTGGGCTTCATCCCTGGGATGCAAGGCTGGTTCAACATATGCAAATCAATAAACGTAATCCAGCATATAAACAGAACCAAAGACAAAAACCACATGATTATCTCAATAGATGCAGAAAAGGCCTTTGACAAAATTCAACAACCCTTCATGCTAAAAACTCTCAATAAATTAGGTATTGAGGGGACATATCTCAAAATAATAAGAGATATTTATGACAAACACACAGCCAGTATCATACTGAATGGGCAAAAACTGGAAGCATTCCCTTTGAAAACTGGCACAAGACAGGGATGCCCTCTCTCACCACTCCTATTCAACACAGTGTTGGAAGTTCTGTCCAGGGCAATCAGGTAGGAGAAAGAAATAAAGGGTATTCAATTAGGAAAAGAGGAAGTCAAATTGTCCCTGTCTGCAGATGACATGATTGTATATTTAGAAAACCCCATTGTCTCAGCCCAAAATCTCCTTAAGCTGATAAGCAACTTCAGCAAAGTCTCAGGATACAAAATCAATGTACAAAAATCACAAGCATTCTTATACACCAATAACAGACAAAGAGAGACCCAAATCATGAGTGAACTCCCATTCACAATTGCTTCAAAGAGAATAAAATACCTAGAAATCCAACTTACAAGGGATGTGAAGGACCTCTTCAAGGAGAACTACAAACCACTGCTCAATGACATAAAAGAGGACACAAACAAATGGAAGAACATTCCATGTTCATGGATAGGAAGAATCAATATCATGAAAATGGCCATACTGCCCAAGGTAATTTATAGATTCAATGCCATCCTCATCAGGCTACCAATGACTTTTTTTCACAGAATTGGAAAAAACTACTTTAAAGTTCATATGGAACCAAAAAAGAGCCCACATTGCCAAGACAATCCTAAGCCAAAAGAACAAAGCCGGAGGCATCATGCTACCTGACTTCAAACTATACTACAAGGCTACAGTAACCAAAACAGCATGGTACTGGTACCAAAACAGAGATATAGACCAATGGAACAGAACAGAGCCCTCAGAAATAATACCACACATCTACCACCATCTGATCTTTGACAAATCTGACAAAAACAAGAAATGGGGAAAGGATTCCCTATTTAATCAGTGCTGCTGGGAAAACTGGCCAGCCATATGTAGAAAGCTGAAACTGGATCCCTTCCTTACACCTTACACAAAAATTAATTCAAGATGGATTAAAGACTTAAATGTTAGACCTAAAACCATAAAAACCCTAGAAGAAAACCTAGGCAATACCTTTCAGGACATATGCGTGGGCAAGGACTTCATGTCTAAAACACCAAAAGCAATGGCAACAAAAGCCAAAATTGACAAATGGGATCTAATTAAACTAAAGAGCTTCTGCACAGCAAAAGAAACTATCATCAGAGTGAACAGGCAACCTACAGAACGGGAGAAAATTTTTGGAATCTACTCATCTGACAAAGGGCTAATATCCAGAATCTACAAAGAACTCAAACAAATTTACAAGAAAAAAACAAACAACCCCATCAACAAGTGGGCAAAGGATATGAACAGACACTTCTCAAAAGAAGACATTTATGTAGCCAAAAGACACATGAAAAAATGCTCATCATCACTGGCCATCAGAGAAATGTAAATCAAAACCACAATGAGATACCATCTCACACCAGTTAGAATGGTGATCATTAAAAAGTCAGGAAACAACAGGTGCTGGAGAGGATGTGGAGAAATAGGAACACTTTTACACTGTTGGTGGGACTGTAAACTAGTTCAACCATTGTGGAAGACAGTGTGGCGATTCCTCAAGGATCTAAAAGTAGAAATACCATTTGACCCAGCCATCCCATTACTGGGTATATACCCAAAGGATTATAAATCATGGTGCTATAAAGGCACATGCACACATATGTTTATTGCAGCACTATTTACAATAGCAAAGACTTGGAACCAACCCAAATGTCCAACAATGATAGACTGGATTAAGAAAATGTGGCACATATACACCATGGAATACTGTGCAGTCATAAAAAAGGATGAGTTCATGTCCTTTGTAGGGACATGGATGAAGCTGCAAACCATCATTCTCAGCAAACTATCGCAAGAACAAAAAACCAAACACTGCATGTTCTCACTCATAGGTGGCAATTGAACAATGAGAACACTTGGACACAGGAAGGGGAACATCACACACCGCTGCCTGTCATGGGGTTGGGGGAGGGGGGAGGGAAAGCATTAGGAGATATAACTAATGCTAAATGACGAGTTAATGGGTGCAGCACACCAACATGGCCCATGTATACATATGTAACAAACCTGCACATGGTGCACGTGTACCCTAGAACTTAAAGTATAATTAAAAAAAAAGATGAGCTTGAAGATATACCCACTTCCATAAACTTCTAGTAATTTATAGAGTTGGACATGTGGCAGAACTGTACAATATTTCATGTAAAAAGTGATCTTGGCTCTGGTCCTCACCTCAGTCCTCACCAATCAACACAAAAGATTTTACAATAGCAGGTGCTGACACCTATGGCTGGAACAATATCAGAGAAGAGTCATGAGGTTGGAGTTAAATAGGAGAAGTTTCTTCTTCAGAAAGTTGGGATAAATACTGGTTATATTGAACACATTTGTAATGTTCTAGGCAAAAGTCCAACCATGCTATAAAGCAAAATAGGCTCCTTGGAAAAAACAAAGTATAAGGGAAAAAAAGGCTTGTTAACCACAACTGTACAGAATCATAATCAATATACAACAATCACAAATATGTTCCTGAAATGGCTGAAACATAATGACTGTTTGGTTACTATTACAAAGCAACACACATGGGTTTTGCCTTTCTACATCAGAATAGATTGGATTTATTGATCTCATAGAGCAGTTATTTTGGCACTATGTCAGTATAATTTGATTTTAAATTAAAATAAATGTTTTTTTCTTGTAAATTTGTTTGAGTTCTTTGTAGATTCTGGATATTAGCCCTTTGTCAGATGAGTAGATTGCAAAAATTTTCTCCCATTCTGTAGGTTGCCTGTTCACTCTGATGATAGTTTCTTTTGCTGTGCAGAAGCTCTTTAGTTTAATTAGATCCCATTTGTCAATTTTGGCTTTTGTTGCCATTGCTTTTGGTGTTTTAGACATGAAGTCCTTGCCCACGCCTATGTCCTGAATGGTATTGCCTAGGTTTTCTTCTAGGGTTTTTATGGTTTTAGGTCTAACATTTAAGTCTTTAATCCATCTTGAATTAATTTTTTGTGTAAGATGTAAGGAAAGGATCCAGTTTCAGCTTTCTACATATGGCTAGCCAGTTTTCCCAGCACCATTGATTAAATAGGGAATCCTTTCCCCATTTCTTGTTTTTGTCAGGTTTGTCAAAGATTAGATAGTTGTAGATATGCGGCATTATTTCTGAGGGCTCTGTTCTGTTCCATTGGTCTATATCTCTGTTTTGGTACCAGTACCATGCTGTTTTGGTTACTGCAGCCTTGTAGTATAGTTTGAAGTCAGGTAGCATGATGCCTCCAGGACAAGTTTACAAGAAAAAAACAGACAACCCCATCAAAAAGTGGGTGAAGGATATGAACAGACACTTCTCAAAAGAAGACATTTATGCAGCCAACAGACACATGAAAAAATGCTCATCATCACTGGCCATCAGAGAAATGCAAATCAAAACCACAATGAGATACCGTCTCACACCAGTTAGAATGGCGATCGTTAAAAAGTCAGGAAACAGGTGCTGGAGAGGATGTGGAGAAATAGGAACAATTTTACACCGTTGGTGGGACTGTAAACTAGTTCAACCATTGTGGAAGTCAGTGTGGCAATTCCTCAAGGATCTAGAAGTAGAAATACCATTTGACCCAGCCATCCCATTACTGCGTATATACCCAAAGGATTACAAAACATGCTGCTATAAAGACACACACACACCTATGTTTATTGCGGCAGTATTCACAGTAGCAAAGAGTTGGAACCAACCCAAATGTCCAACAATGATAGACTGGATTAAGAAAATGTGGCACATATACACCCTGGAATACTATGCAGCCATAAAAAATGATGAGTTAATGTCCTTTGTAGGGACATGGATGAAGCTGGAAACCATCATTCTCAGCAAACTATCACAAGGACAAAAAACCAAACACCACATGTTCTCACTCATAGGTGGGAATTGAACAATGAGAACACATGGACACAGGAAGCGGAACATCACACACTGGGGCCTGTTGTGGGGTGGGGGGAGTGGGGAGGGATAGCATTAGGAGATATACCTAATGCTAAATGACGAGGTAATGGGTGCAGCACACCAACATGGCACATGTATACATATGTAACAAACCTGCACGTTATGCACATGTACCCTAAAACTTAAAGTATAATAAAAATAAAAAATAAAATAAATGTTTATGTGTAGATTTTAATAAGTGTTAAATTTAATAATAAAACAGTAAAATAATAAAAATTAATATATATTATTAACCTAAAATGTTTATTCTTATGTAACAATTAACAAGAAGATTGCTAATTTGCCTATTTGGAATAACAGCAAATCTCTCTAGATTTGTAATAGTTTGTGGAACCAGAATTGCTGTTCAACAACCAACTCAAACTTTGACAGTTCTGTGTGCTTTTTGATTGTTAGGTGATACTCTTTTGCACATGGCTGCATCCCAACACTGCCAGCTGCCCACTGGTGATTTTCACACTGGTCCCTGAAGCACCAATCATGGGTGTGGAGCTACTATAGTGCAAATGAGTGAACAACACTACAATAACAAACACCGCTGTATGTCCTCTGGACTCCTCGGCAAAAGGAGCATATTAATAATAATTTAACATTATTAATTCTCTATACCTGTTTATAAGTTGAGCTTCTGCCTGTGTTTTTATAGGAATAATGAATTTGTCGAGTTTGCAGGATGCCTAAGTTTAACTTAACTGTAATTCTGTCTAGCATCAACATCTAAGAATGTCAATATTTTCATCTGGAAAGTCATGAAATGACCCTTGTGTATACTCAGGAGGCAATTTGCAAGTTACACCGTACAAATAAACATAATATTGTGCATTTTGTATTCTGAAACTTACTTTTAAAATTAGGACTAAATCCAAATTATCATACATATTGAATACTTGTTGTTGTTGTTGTTGTTGTTGTTTACATAAATTGAATTACATTTACCAGATTAAGATGCCTCCTGGAACATGTTGCCAAGTAAAGAACCATCATAAAATTTCAATTTTGTTCTTCCATTAGGAGTTTCAGAAAGCTAGTTACATAAGTATATGGATTTTCCTGGTAATATACAATAATTTACTTACACTGCTTTATTTTGGATCACCAATATTTTGATGACAGCACATATCCATCTTCTTGCATTATCTTGATGAAAATTCTGTACTTGACGTTTTTTATGTTTGTCAAAAATTTTAGAAAGTTACTTGCTTCCTGGACTATATTATTATAACTGGATATCTGGGAAGTGTTGATTTTAATCCATCCCATGGAGTGTTGTTTGAAAATTCATTACGTTTTTTAAAAATCTGCTTGTGGTCAAAGGCATTAATGCCTTTATGTTTTTGAGATTGGAGCAGAGTATTTTCAGCAGATACACTAGCCCTTATTTATTTTATTTTATCCCTAGTGAGTATTTCTATTATGAGAAATTCAGATGTCTTGAATAGTCATTAGTTCATCATCTTTTTTGTCATAGTATGTACATATATTGGATCTCAGTAATTTCCACTGAGATTAAAATTCACCTCCTTCAGATTTTTGCATCTGGGTGGTAGAAATCGTAGAAACACTTTAGAAACCCAAAGAAGCACAAATACACAAAAGAAAATACCTTTGCTTGGGGAGAGTCAACTAATACAGATGCAGTATAGCTTACAATACTAGAAGTTCAGGTAACACTTTGAAAGCGTGTGAGGCCACTGTTCTTGCAACCTCTTTTTAAAATTTCAGCTCATCTGGTGGCGGGCGCCTGTAGTCCCAGCTACTCGGGAGGCTGAGGCAGGAGAATGGCGTGAACCCTGGAGGCGGAACTTGCAGTGAGCGGAGATCGCGCCACTGTACTCCAGCCTGGGTGACAGTGCGAGACTCCGTCTCAAAATAAAATAAAGTAAAATAAAATTTCAGCTCATCATCCTAGGTCAAAGTATGATTGCCTCTGATTAATCCAATACTGCTGCCAAACATTCATAAATAGTACCACATGGAAGAGTTGATAATATTGTATGTTAAATCCAAATTATAATATACTATGACCAAAATCCATTTAATGGCGTTTTATCTTTGTGGCTTCTAATTTAGACACATTTTAAAAACAGATGTGACTTTTTTCTATAAAAATAAAATCAAATACATTATTCGTGAATAAAACAGTGTATAGGCTGGGTGCAGTGGCTCATGCCTATAATCTCAGCACTTTGGGAGGCTGAGGCAGGAAAATTACTTGAGGCCAGGAGTTCAAGACCAGCCTGGGCAACACAGCAAAATCTTGCCTCCACAAAAAATAAAAAGTTTTTTAAAAAAGTTAGCCAGGCAAAGTGGCATGTGCCTGTAGTCCTAGCTACTGTTGAGGCTAAGGTGTGAGGATCACTTCAACCTGGAGGTGGTGACCGCAGTGAACCATGCACTGCACTCAGCCTGGGTGACAGAGCAAGACCCTGTCTTAAAAAAAATAAAAGAATAAAAAGAAAAATAAAATAGCATGTTAATTGTCATATACTTCCCACCTACTATTCTCAAGAATGACTATGCTAATATGTCTCTGAATCCAACATGTAGAATTATAGTCCTACTTAATTTATGAAACATCTGTGATATTCCAGGCAGGTGTTGTGTTAAAGAGAGTAAATGTGATTGAAATATAGTCTCTTCCATTGAGCAACAGTTTATTAAGTAATGGTGGTAGAATAATACATGTAAACTTACCCCCAAACTGATTTCATTAGCAGTAATAGCTATTTATGGCCAGTGAGTGGCCAGGATTTCTATTTAAAAGAAGTTCGAGTGCAGTAAGATAGATAGAATTGGAGCTAGAGTATTTGCACAGCAATTTATATAGCACACACAGTGTTTTAACTTACATTGCATATTTATTTGGAATGGCCCCTATGTGTGTAATGGAGAATTGGGTTTTTCATGGAAGATGAATGGTTAAATATTCCATTTTCAAGCCAATTCTTATAACTATTGCTCTTTATGGAAATATGTGCCAGAAATCCTACTGAACCCTGTGCGTATAATATTTCTAAATATTAAAAACCCAGTGAAAGAATAACATGAGACACTGAAATGTAAATCAACTGGCTCAAGGTTACATAGCTTGTGGGTGGTGAACTGATTTATAATTTCAACTACGTACAGTCTTACTGCAAATTTATTGTTATGCTTATTTGTTATTATTATAAGCTTATTATGTGTTTGCTCTTTCATGTCTTCATTTCTTCCCACCTGTTTACAATAGGCACATATTTTCATTATGTATTGCCAACTTATGAAGACTTTTCTAGAAGTGACCAAGGTTCACTGAGGCTTTGGTTGTATCATACAGGTGAAAGTCTGAGGCAGACATCCTGTTCCAGTGTCCTTATCCTTACTGGGGTCTCACACCTCTCCCACAATCCATAGGTGAGATCTAAAGGGGGCGGTTTTAATTTTATTAATAAATATTTTATAGAATATTTCTGAAACTAATTTTTTTACATTTAGAAGAAATGCCTTCAGAACTTCTATTTCTAACAGCTATGCCTTTAATATAATGGCATACAGGCTGTATGTAGACAAGATATAAAGTTCACATAAAATACAAGATTGTTTATGCTACCATCTGTTTAGCACATTACGTTCCATGCTAAACACTTAATCCCATTTACTTATTTAATTCTTACAGCAACATTGAGAGGACTGTACTATTATCAGGATTCTACAGATGCATAAACAGAAGTTATGAGTGAATAAGTAACTTGCCTAGGATTGCACCACAAGTGGTATAGTTGGGATTTGGACCCAGGCATTCTGGCAAATTTTTTATTTATTAGTAGAATACTATATGAAGTAATAATTCTCTAGTGACATTTCTATTTATTTCCTCTTGGATCCAAGAGAGCTGGTATGTAAAAAGATTAAATTTGATGTTTCTATAGGCCCTTAAGTGGCCACTTATTTTCCTACCTTCTACCATTTTTCCAATAATTAATCCAATAATAATGGACAAGAATTCTAAAATTCTTATCTAGGGTGCAAGTTAAATTTGATTTTTTTGTTTTTAAAAATAGCTTAATAAGGGAATACTCTAAATAATGAAGAGAGACAGAAAATGATGAAAGGAGATGAGTCGAAGCTACTGTAGAAACAATAGGATTCATAATATAGAAACAATTCAGCTGTGTTGATTTTTTTCATGGTGTATGAAATTTGCATTCATGAAAACTAAGGTTGCTTTTCAGGCTCTTAGAAGAGCTCTATAAAATGTTGTCTTAAGACTTGTGACTCCAGACTTCCTGGTAGGCCAATATTATTATATAACAAGGGATTGTCAGAAACGGACCCAACCATAAGTAAGTGATACTGAGGGCAAAACCTGAAACACAGGCAGTATCAACTTTCCTGGCACTTTGTTCTGATCCGTATTTAAGTCCTTGTGTCTATTTGTTCAACCAGGAAATTCTCGTATGTATCCTCAGCTGTTTTATAGAACCAGAATGTATACATCCAAAGATTAAAATTTCATCTCATTTATTTACATATTACTGACATAAGGGAGGAATAAGAAAGAGTTGAATAATGGAGTAAGACGCAAGAAGAGAAGTCAGGCATGAGACTGGAACAAAAAGGCTTGAAGTAACGACCTCACAAATGAGTGAAGCACTTCTACATGAAGGATGGATTACCAACCTTTGCAGGAATCATACATTTTCCTCAACATTTATTTTGTTTGAATCACAAAGTATCTAGTATTTTTAAATTTTATGCCTCCAGGTAACAGATGCATTGTCTAGATTGGCACTGACACACAACTTTTTATTTTTTCATAAGAAAGCCATTGCCCATATACATACACTTGTGTGTGTGACCCATGAAGGTTTTAGAACTTTTAAATCCAATTCCAGAATTTAGTAAAAAACCTAGCTTGCAAATTCCCTGACAGTCTTAAAAAATATATGGCCATTAAAGTGCTTTTAATAGCATGCAGGATGAAAAACACTAATGAAAACATTCCACCATGCAGCAGATTTTACATGGTCGGTCTATAATGTGTGGTCTGTTTTACAAACATGTCTCCAATCTTAAACCCACAGAAGAAAACAATATAACTCTTATACAGAAAGTGGTTTGAAACCTACTTGATAGGTTTTTAAGTCACTGCAGACTCTGATAAAATATGATTATACCTCCAGAGTAACTTTCTAAGATATTAATGTGACAAAAATAGCAAAAATTAGTAATAATGATAAGACTACACAATACTAAAGATGACTTTTATCCATCAGGGTCTAGAAAGAAACAGATAGCATTTCCAAATTGGATAATTTGGGGGAGAGTTAATAGTCAATTTGCAATGAGTATGAGCAGAATATATTGAAAATATAAGGGATAGTTGTATACCCCATGGGTGGAAACAGTAGTGGGTGGTTGTCACCCATAGTCTTGAAAAAGCAGGGAGAAGGAGCATTTTCCAGAACCCAGAGAAAGAGAGGCATTTTTGCAGAAAGCTACCTGACAAATACTGAGACCTCCAATTGTGGGGCAAAGTCAGTTTGTGGTGATCCTTCAAGGAAGGGATAATTACTCTAAACTCACCCTCTTCCATTCCTGTAATCTACCAGGACTCTGAATTAATTCTCATTGGTGTAATGAAACTGAAAGCCAGGAGCAAAGGAGCCTTGGTGAGATCCAACCGGGTGTGCCTCCTGGGCACAGATCAGGGTGGGGAACAGTGGGACATGGATCTACACGGACTGGTGGAAGATACATCTAGCACACCTGTGAAAATAACATTTGAAACGCAAATGAACATGATACTTTAATTATAACTGAAACTGGGATTTCCAACAGAAAAAAATAAAGATCTTAAAACTCAGTGGAATGTTAAGCACTTATAGGAAGGAACAGTCAATTAATTAATAAGCAATGGGTCTTTCCATTTTGTTTTGGAAAATTAAATTTACAGAATGAAACCACTGGCAGATTTTCCTTTGGGTGATCTTAAGTAAGAAGACTACTGTGAGAGAATGATTTTGTAAATGACATGTGTAATTTACAAAAAATTACATGTCATTTACAAAACTTCTGTTTGTCTTATTAATTAAGAAGTTTGCCACACCTCTGGTCATCTAAGAAACAACCAGAGGTGTGGCAAGTTTTTTATTCTCATGTGAACATAGTCATATAAAACAGAATTTTGGGAAAAAATAAACCTGCCCGTATACCATCCTTTACAAAGCTTCAACAAGTGTTACACTAAAAGCTTATGCCAACCTGACTTTATATACTGCTTTAAAAAAAGTAATCACCTTTTCACACAAACAATTGAAGTAAAATCATCACCTTCTGCATTTTAGCAATCATTGAATGCCCTTATTTTCTGTCCTTTCATAACTATAAAGATGTGTGAATTCAGTCCTCAAGGCTTTTTCCATGGTGCTTTGACAATTTAGCCAATGATCATTTTACTGTATTATTTTTCTTTTCACCCAAATTAGAGTCCGTTTGAAACATTTTCAGTACAAGAGTGTGCAAACTTAAAAAAAAAAGTCTTTGGTTCTCCTCCTAGGAATTACAATTACTAACTTGTTCAGAATGGCAACTCATTTATCAGTAGAGAGTCTTTTATAAGTGTGTAGAGCAAGGACATGCTTTTGAATAATATTTTTTAGGGAGAAAAGGGAGCTCTTCTTTAGATATTTTTTATATTATTTCTTAGCGAATACAATTGTTTGGACTGCCCAATTATAAATACAACTCATATTCATGGTCGTGATTAATAAATGTGTAAGTACATAATATATTATATTGGTGCAAAAGTAATTGCGGTTTTGCCATCGAATGTAATGGCAAAAACAGAAATTATTTCACACCAACTTAATATCTGTACCAAAATTCAGATGGCTTGTTGTGATAGCTGTCTTCTTTTTATAGGATATCTTTGAATGGTCACCACTTTTCAAAGTATTGGCCTTGTACTTAGGGAAAAGTCCTAAGGGGTGTATAGAAGTACCTTTAAAATAGCCTTCTGGTCACAATTGCTAGACTTTTCATAGTGATCCTGAAGTTAGATAAAGAGATTAGCAAGTTTACCCATTAAATTTGACATTTAGGGAATGATATGTTCATTTTTAAGAAAATTTGGAGTGTTTGTAGACAATTCTACGTAGTGCAAAATTTAATAATAAATGTGGCAACTTACAAGCAATTGTCCTTATTATCTTTCTAGCACATCTAAATTTAATAATCCTAGTTTATATTTATACAGTGCTTTACAATTTGAAATATACTTTTCCAAAGTTTACCATGTTTGCCTCAACAGAAATTCTATGAGGTAAACATGCAAGGGTCTTTATACTCATTTTGCAAGTTCAGCAATTTGGAGGTAGAGAAGGCCTGTGATTTTCTTACCATCACATGGTTAGTTACGAAGCTGCAATTCTAATGCAAGTGTTGTAACTACAAATCTTGTGATTTTTCCACCAATCCCACTTGACTAAATAAATAATTTAGTGCCTTTATTTTCCAGGTCTGTATCATCTTGGAGAATATGAACATTAACTGTTTCTTGCAGCTCTTTTTGATTACATACACATATATACAACACACATAGATATACCTTTATGATATACACTCTGTTGAGTAAGGCCAATTTTGCCATTTTTGTTTTATACAGTTTCTTAATTAGATGTTCTATTGTTTAAAAGATTATAAAAAACAAGTAAACTTTTAAAATTTAATTTCTTTCTATTTTTTAAAATTAGAGATGAGGTCTCACTGTGTTGCCCAGGCTGGTCTTGAACTCCTGGGCTCAAGCTGTCTTCCCATCTTGGCCTCCCAAAGTGCTGGGATTACAGGTATGAGCCTGCTTGCCTGGCCTAAAACAACTGAAACTTTATACACAAAGTTGTTTAAAGAAAAAGCTAGACTACTCCCATGGGCCTGCCTGCTTCCCTCAATCCCGCCATGCTAAGGACTAAAGGTAACCATTGTGCATAGATTGCAGTGTTAATAGCCAAGATTGGATTAACATATTTCTGCTCAGTCAAACGTACATCTGTAAATATGTAGACATATATAGGAGTTCTGTTTGTTTTTAAAGAAATGGAATTACTCTCTATACATAATCTATTTCATTATTTTTAAAGAAATGGAATTGTCCTCTACACATTTTTCTATAACTTTATTACCTTAACAATATATCATGAACATTACCATTTACCAGTAGAGAAAGATATAACCTCATATTTGCATTATAATTTCTGTATGCACATCATACCCATATATAATTTTACAAAAACAGAGCTCTAACATTCTCTTTTGCTTTTTAAGATTCCTTGCCCTCCATCTCCTCTCTTTTCTTCATTCCCCTCCTGCTGGCCTCTCTTCCTTCCTCCCACTGCTCTACCTAATAATTCATGTTAATATAGTTTTTGCATAACTTTCCATGACTTTTTCCATGCTCATATAGTCATATACTACTGCATGTCTATACACAAACATGTGCATGCATATATACTTACAGAGGTTCTATCCTGGTATGTTTTTAAAAGAATCATATTTTATCACTTCTTATTTCACTTTTCACTCTCGAAGTTACCTTATGGAAATCTCTCAAATGCCAGAGATCCAATTCATTTTTTATGACTGCATGATATTTTAAAGGTTTGGCTCTACTATAAATTACTTAACAATTCTTTATTGATGAGCATTGTTTATTCTGTTAGTCAAGAGGGAGAAATGATGCCTTTTGTTTTAACACAGATAATTTAGTATAAAGATATATTCCCTGGCTGTAAAAGATCATTAACTAGGTAACTGAAAGGAAAAAAATAAGGACACAAAGATGTTACAAAGGCAGGAATTGTAGGAAGCAGCCATCCTCCCGAGGTCTGAGTGAACAGGGGAAGGAAATTAAAATTATTAAAAGCTTGGAGGAGGGCCCCATAGAACTGGAACTCAAACTTCATAGAATTCTAAGAATCCACCAGCTGGTCTTCAAAAGAGTGCAATGAGCCTGTTTCTGAGGGTGTTAGAAACCGTGTATCTAGATGCCAGCTGCTGCTACAGGAGGGGATTGCAACTAACTCCCAGGGTGAAGAAGCATTTCTAGGATGATGCAAACACAAGAAGCCTATAGAAATCAAATAGATGGAGCAAATCCTGTTTTCCTTTTCTAGCCTTCTGGTTTCCCTGTGGCCCCCCTCTATGCCCACTCCCCAATAAACAGAGCTTAGTAGGGAGTCAGATGGCACAACAGAAAAGTGGTTTGTAGAGTTCCAGCCCAGAACAGAAGCTAGAAGAGTGGGTTTAAAGCTTTGAGACATTAACTTAACAACTGTCCCATCTTTATTGCTGGGATTCTTTTTTTTTTTTTTTTTTTAGTTCAAAACAGAGTTGTATATTAAGTGTCCTCATTCACATATTTTTATATACTAGTGCTTGTATTCCTCTGGGAGAGATTCCCAAGGGTGAAATTACTGCATGAAGTGATATTTTTAATTTCAATATATGTTGCCAGATGTTTTTTCAATGATATTGCAGAAGAAAATCACATTTCTACTAGCATTTTTGAGAGTATTCATTCTTCCTATTGCCATCAGCAACAGAAGCTATCACTCTTAAATTTTTTCAGCATGATGAGTAAAAAGTGATGTCTTGTTGCTACTTTAATTTACATTTTTCTGACTGCTCGTGATTTTGAGCATCTTGCCATATATTTATTGACAATATGTAGTTCCTTTTTTTGTGAATTTCTGTTTCTATCTCTTGCTCATTTATGTTTTCTATTTGATTCCTTACTGTTGCCTCTCTTGTGAATAGACAAAAGCACTTTGCATATTCTAGAAATTAAACTTTATCAGTCTTTTGTGTTTCATTGTTTACTAACACAATTGTTTCCTCACTTTAATTTTTTGTATTTTTCTAGACAGAGGATAATCAAATATACCAATGACATATAGTTTCTGGTTCGTGTCTTAGCTATGTAAATCTTTCCCACCCCAAGACTGAATTCATAATTTAGACTTATTTCAAAGATTTTTTAATCTTTAACATTTAAGACATTGTTCCATCAGGACTCCATGATTATATATGCTAAGTGATAGAAGTCTGGCTTTTTCTTCCACGGAGGTAGCCAGTTGTCCAGCAACATTTATTGTATCAACTATCCTCAATACTGACTGGAAATAATTTGTATATGTGAGATTCTTACATCTATTTCTGGATTTTCTATTCTTGATTACACTGATCTTTCGGTTAATTTCTATGCCAATACCATATTGACTTAATGATAGTGAGTTTTAATATGTACAATGCCTAGCATAAAAAGCTCTCCTTTTTTCCTTATTTTCTTGGTTATTCTCAGGTATTTGTTTTTATGTATAAATTCTTTAAGATCATTGTTTTTTAAGATCATTTTATCTACCTCCTTTCTTCTCCGGAAAACAAGAAATAAATTCTATTGGAGATTTAATTGGAACTGCATTCTACTCATATGTCAATTTGTAGAGGGTTTATATATTAGAAAATTATCTTCCCATCAAAGTATGGTACTTTATTTGTTCAGATCACAATTTATACTCCTCAGTAATATTTTATAGACTATATTTTCAAATAAAATTTCATGTCCTTGTTAAGTTTATTCCTAAGTGTTTTATGGTTTTTGTTTTTGTTATTACATTTCTGGATATTTATTGCTAAAAGAAAGCTATTGATTTTATAGTGTTTCCATTAGGATAGACACAATATTAAATAAATCAAAAATGTAATGGCTCACAAGTAATACACTTTTTTTCTCTCTGATGAGAGTTTAGAGTATGTACTCCAAGTTGGCAGAAGGCTTTTCATTATGTGGTCACTCAAAGACCCACAAGAATTCAGCTCTACCATCTTTGATTCGTGGCCTTCTGTCTTGCCCTGATAGTTTCCATCCCAGCATAGAGCAGTAGGAAAAAAGCATGTAAGAAATTGTATGGGAGATTCATGTGACAGGCAGGAAACTGACAATTGTTAGTTCTGGTCACATCTCACTGGAGGAAATTTGACCTTAGGCAACCTATAACCAAAGGAAGGCTGGGAGATATAATGCCACTGTGAAGGTGTATATTCAGTTATTATTCCATTAATGCACAAGCAAGAGATAATGGATTTTAGGAAACCTAGTAGACGCTGCCATTATCTAATTGTCATGTATCTAAGTACTGTAATAAAGTCTAATTAGCTGCAGTAGTCTTGTTTCTTAACCAGAGACACTTGGGATTTCTAAGATGTTATGTCATTAATAAGAAAGGAGTGTTTTATTGCTTCTTTTTCAACACCTTTTCTACCAAATACCCCATTTCCTTGTTATATTTGCTAAAAACTCTAAAACAAGTTGAATAATTATGGCAAGCACCCCTAATAGAGGTTCTATAGTTTTTGTAGTTTCTGTATTTTAACAATTAGAATTATATTTTGTAGTGTTTTTTAGAATATTGTCTTTATTACTATAAGGGGTTTCCTTCAATTCTTGTTTTACTTAGAGCTTATGTTAGAATAAGACTGCCAAAGTTTGTCAAATATCTTTCCAGAATTTAGTTATAAAATCATAATGTTTGTCTCTTTCAATGTATTAATCTAACGGATTATGTTGACAGGTGTCCTGAGTTTTTAAAACTTGAAATAAGTAAATTCTATTTATTCTATTCTTTGGGAATTTTAGTGATACACTGCTCATGTATCAAAGATATATGCTATTATCAAAATATACACTAATTTTTAACATTTTCTGTATCTGTAGTTCCAAATGAGAGCAAGGCACAATTTTCTTTTTTCCTTTTTTTTTCCTACTGGTTTTTTTTTTGGTGGGGTAGGGAGTACTATCTTAACACATCTGAAGTTTCATTTATGCCATGTTAATAATATGGATTAGGGAAATTTATGTTTCTATGACAATAATAGTATACATAATATTGGAATTATGTGTTCTTTAAAGTAAAATACAGCTCAGTTGTAAAATCAGCATGCCCTTATCCATTTTAGGAGCATATAGACTTTTATTTACTTTTTGAAGATTTCCTTGATTAACTATCTTATGTTTTTCTCTTTTTCTTGAACAAATTCTGGGAGTTTTTGCTTTACTTAAATATAATGTGTTTCCTCTAGGTTTTCATATTTGTTGCAATAATGTTACATGTAGCGTTCTTTTTATATATTTTTTTTTGTCTATGATTATGTATCATTTCTGATGTCATTTTTTTTTGTTCTCTCTTTCCCTTAATAAGTCTTATGGGAAGTTCATCTATTTTGCAATTATTTCAAAGCCTTTCTTTAAGAAAATCTTTTTATCCTTTCTCTAACTTAAATCAATTTAATTAGTTTTAGCTTTAATGTTTCTTTTATTACATTCTTGTGTTCTTTAATAATGAAAACATTTACAGTTATAAACTTTTATCTGGATACAGCTTTTGCAATATGCTATAGGTTTTAATATTATATATTCTATAGCTTCTGGCTCTATTTCCGAGTTCTCATTCCTTTGGACCAAGTATTATATAAAAGTATCTTAGTTAATTTTCAGGCGATTAAGACTTACGAGTCACTTTTCAAAATTGGATTTCTAATTGTATTGGCTCAATATTGAAAAAAAAAGACCCTGTAAAGTCTCTACTTGGACATATTTGTTAAGCTATTATTTAAGGTCAAATAATTTTTAAATGTTTCATAGACATTAAATGTTTATAACTTAATAGGTATGAGATTTTTTATATATCTTTTAATCAAATTTTATTGCAGTATTCAATTTCCCTATGTCCTTGCTTATTTTTTATTTACAAACCACATTGTTTAAGACTTTTCTTCTATTCCAATTTATAATTACGCTAGCAAAAACTGCTCTATTGTCTACTTAAAATTTTTCAGATGACCCTCCAAATTACCTTAGTTTCTCCTTTCAAATACTTGGGATTTTTAACCTGAAAAAAAGGGGGAAATAAAATTGCAGAATATCAGATTAGTGGTCTCTGTAAGAATGTCTTAGTGTGTTTTTTTTCTGCAAAAAAATATTTATTTTTTTATGTTACATTAAAAAAAAACTTTTTTAAGCTTTATTATGTCCCTCAGTCAATGACATAGTATACAGAAAGTTTATACCTAGATTCACACATGTCCAGTCATGTTGTGTATTGTTAGGACAGACCACTTCGTTTTAAAGGAACTGTGTCACTTTCCTTAGACTCTAACATTAAAAATTCGTTAAAACAAAACTTGGTAATGATTTTCTCATTTGGTAATCATTTTTCCTTGCTAGTAAAAAGAATCCAACCATGTTTAGTAGGATCAACTTTGAAAAACGATAATAATCACAAAACAGAACTATTAATATCAGACACATTCATAGCAAACCAAAAATTAGAAACTTCTTGAAAATATTTTCAATAAAACTTATGAAACTGGAAGTCTCTCTCCCTGTCTGTATACTATGAATGACATGCTGAAATCCAACATTACTGCTTAATGATCCTGTCCATTCCACACAGACTTGTTAGGAACCCTTGTTGCTTCCAACTTTTATTGACCTACAAGGTCACTATAATTTGGGTGCCAGTAAGTTATGTTAGATTCTGAGATTCTGAGACAGCTTATTTTTAATCTAAGGTAAAGTAGTTAAACTGATTGTAATGAGGTATGACAACCATATTGACTAATCTGCAAAGAAGAATATGACATTGCAATAGTAATGGGACAAGCCACCCAATTAATTAGGAGCAAATTGGACAGATTGCTTTGGACGTTTTCCAAGAGAGGAAGTGTTTCTGGTGCTTTGCTTCAAAAGCAAGGCAAACCAACTTTCTTAATTCCCCTGGGCAGAGAATGATTTAATTTTTAATTTTTAAATTTTATGTGCCAGAATCAAAGGCAGAATTGCAAGATATAGAAAATAAGATGTTTATGTAAAAAAAAAAAAAAAAGTGTATAGTGACCTATGATGATCACCATGATTTTTAAAGAAAGCTCTTTCAGTGTTTCTTATACCTGTGAATTATAATGGAAATATCATAACTTCACAATTTATAAAATGTTTTCATTTATAACTCATTTGTTCCTTACACAGATTTCCAAGATATTATCTCCCCAATTTTACAATGAGGAAATTGAAGTCCAGGAATGTCAAACAATGTACTCCTGCCAGAATTAGCACATCACCAGAGTTCTCATTGCAAGGCAGTCTCTCAGTTTACATCACTGCCAGCACAGCATAGCGTACACCACTGTCCTACCACGTGTTAACTTTTCTGATGCACTTTCCTCTTCCATGTACTGGTGTAGAAACAATAGAGAACGTAGCCATGGCAAAAAGGTTAACCTTTGCCTAAGTTTGTTTATTTCAATGCCTGACCTTATATTGGGAGAAAATAAAGCCAATCCATTTCAAGTTAAAAGATCCTTTGAAGTATTAAATAATCAATCAGATGATTTTCCCCCATTAGATTGGCAGATGCTGGTAGAGAGTGTGGAAATAATATTCTTATTATAACTGTGTGGTGAACTCACACATTGTAAAGTGAATCTGGCCTTTCTTGTTTTATCTCAAAACACCATAAAGTCCCATTTAGTGTGAAAAATTAAGTAATCCTATGCAAAATTAAATTTCTTATTTTGCGTGATTCCTGTGGCAGCACCTTTCAATTCTAGTTCTTAATCATGTTCTCAAATGTCATGTAAATATAGAAAACATAACAAAATAACCACTGCTACCAGTCTCTCCCAAAGCCTATTATATTATGTGACTCTGTCCTACACAATAATGTGTCAAAATCCTAAATTTCACTGAGAAGGAAAGATGGATTGATTTTGTTTTCTAGTCTCTAGAAGAGGAGTTGAGATGTCAGTAGAAAAGTGCCTCTCTCCATCACCAGTGGAGCTAATCAGGGAAAAATGTCTGTGGTAGCATATACATTAATCTCCAGCTGGAGCATGGGGCTGTTATGAGGTGTAACTAACCGTATCGTTGTGACTCATCTCGGTCTGTAATAACATGCTCCACAGTGACATCAGTGGTTGTATGAGATGGATGTTGCATGTAAAGGAAAAAGTACTGTTCAGCTGGAATATCTGTAAGCCTGCACATGACACAGTGACAGTTTGCAGTGAATGCAGCCACTGTTTTTCTGCAATAACACATCTGCCATATCCTGTCATCACTGTGTCTCTAAAACTGTCTCAAGTAGTCATCATGGGCAATTTCAGCCCCACGGGTTGTTATAACTTAGTTCTCAAAAATGACCTATGTCAAGATGCATTGCAGTTGCCTACTCAGGCCCACTTTGGGGCTGAGTCCAGAAGTTAAAAAAAAAACAAAAGGAATTCTTACATTGGTAAATTATTTCAATGACAATGTTATGTCAGATCCTTTATAAACTTTTAGTATTCAGAATTGATTCTTCCAACAACATTTTCTCTACAGAAGTAGAGGTGTCCTTTGATCTTTGATCTCTTTCTACATGTAGAATGCATAACGCTTATAAACTCTGATTTTTCCAGTTGATCATCTATCGGCACATAATTGGCAGAGTAGAAAAAGTAGCTATATAATTTTCAGGAACACAATGTCTCTGGGCTTCAAACGGGAGGGCCCAACTACGTAAGGTCCATTTCTACTTTAAAATTATATGACCTTTTAAAAAACATTTATTCAAAAGCTTTTTTCATGCCTCTTTTCTGCTAAATAAAAAATTCTTTAAGAGGAAAGAACTGAGGATATAAATATTTATAAAAGTTTTAAGTTTTAATTGAAACATATAGTCAGAAGCATCTTAAATTTTAAAAAGTAAATGTTTTAATTTCAAAGTATGTAAAATAACAAAAAATAAATAAAATGCAGTTTAGAAGAATACGAGGTGGATGTATATAGCATATACCCAGCACAGAATATTTAATGATATTGAAAACCAGAATTGACTCAAAATTTCCTAGTTGCAAGGGCAAGAGGGGAAATAGTAGACTACACTTTTACTGTCTAATTTTAGTTTCAAAGAATTTCAAAAATTTTTCTGGAGAAATAATTATTTCCTGGAAACAAGTACTTGTAACCTGATTAATACTCAGATATTAATTGAAGCATTTTTAAAGTACACTAATATATATTAGAGAAATATGATTTCATAAAAGAAAAAAGCATTCTGTGTAAGCAATTAATATGTGTATTAGTCAAAACAATATCGAGAGCATTCACAGATTTCCTTGTGCTGTGGTTTCTCTTCTCAGTGGTACAGTATGGTGAAAGTGCCATACCTTCTTTTAATTAATGTTTCCAATTTTATTTTTCAGAGTGAAAAATCCCCAGGGCGATCTGCAAGTCGATCAAGTAACATCTCAAAAGTAGGTGAAGTACTCATTTTCTTGTTTGTTGACTTCTACACTTCATGAGTTCACACAAATGTTTATAATGTTTAACCTATAATTGTTATCTGTGAGCAGAACACAAATGTGATTTGTTCATGGTTTTAACTCTTTTAAGCTTTTACTGTAATAAGAAGATGTGATTTTACACAAGAAAATAAGTAGGCTATTTTTTATTTTTCCATGCTGTGTGCAAGAGATAATTTCCTTCCTTCCTTCCTTCCTTCCTTCTTTCTTTCTTTCTATCTATCTATCTTTTTAGACAGAGTCTTACTCTGTCACCCCAGCTGGCATGCAGTGGTGAGATCTTGGCTCACTGCAACCTCCGCCTTCTGGGTTCAAGCGATTCTCCTGCCTCAGCCTCCTGAGTAGCTGGGATTACCGGTGCCCACCACCATGCCCAGCTAATTTTTGTATTTTTAGTAGAGATGGGGTTTCGCCATGTTGACCAGGCTAGTCTAGAACTGCTGAGCTCGTGATCCACCCTCCTCAGCCTCCCAAAGTATTGGGATTACAGGCGTGAGCCACCATGTCTGGCCAATTTGCTACTGTCATAGTATTATGTAAAGTATGTTTTTTCTCATTTCAAACACCATAGATCTTCCACATATCCAAGTTGAAACTATATCAACATTCATGGTACAATTCTTGTGAATTTAATTTTTCTGGACTTTGGGCTGAACTCTGGGGGAATTTAACTATTTTTGTCACCAAGGCAAGTTTTAGAAATCAATTTGATAAAAACATCAGTTTGGCCATATTTAGAGGTTGTAGAGTCAGTGGATAAAAAAAAAAAAAACAAAATATTCCCTAGACTGTATATAAATCTAAGTAGGACACCAGAGTGTTGAAAAGATTATCGTTTGAGAGACATACTCTAGATTTTATGTTGCCTGAAAAAACAAAATGTAAGAGCTATTCTTTAAAATGAATCGCCATGTGATATATACACCTGGTGCTTGGGAAGTGAAAAGTAATTTAGAGTCATTTGTCAAAATGGAAAACAATGACTTTCAAAAATATACTTAGAAGCAAGATGGATTTGTCACCATTAGAGATTCCATTTCAAGGCTTCTCACTTGCCAGGACCCCTCCACATTCATGAAATTAACTTTATATTAGTAATTTTATATTACTTTCTTTGAAGAGGATCCCCAAAATAGTCATAATCTTCAGACATTAAAGAAAGTAGATCAACTTCCAATTTAGAGACGTTTTTGTTTTCTTCTCTTCTGTTTTCAGAATCAAAAGGCTTTATAACTCATTAAGAAAAAAATTGTGTTTTTTTTTTTTTATTATACTTTAAGTTTTAGGGTACATGTGCACATTGTGCAGGTTAGTTACATATGTATACATGTGCCATGCTGGTGCGCTGCACCCACCAACTCGTCATCTAGCAAAAAAAAAAGAAAAAAAAGAAAAAAAAGAAAAAAATTGTGACCACAGTATCAACATTATCTTATGCTGGTTTCCAAAGCCCAGTTTTTTCAGGACAATGCCAATGGTCAGATAATATCTGCACACACACTGGGATGTTTATAGGAGCAGACCCTAATATTTTAATAAGAGTAAGCATGCCTGCCATTCGTCCATAGGGAGACCATATCTCTGTCTTGCAACACCATCCACTATACTAACATTCTTTAAGATAGTCTAGTATCAGTCAATGTGTGTGCTTGCAAGACATGCAGAGATGTGACAGACACATAGAGAATTGTACCTCAGTGCTTGGTAGTGAACATTTCTAATTACATTCAAATCTATGTCCCTTCAGAGATATTTGAGAGGCAATGTGGCCTACTGGTTAAGAGCACTAACTCTGGAGAGTAAGGATCTGAGTGTAAGTCACCGCTGTGTCGCTTCCTACTTACATGACCCTGAGATGTTCACTTTACCTTCCCGAGACACAGTTGCCTCTTTTATGACATAAGGATGATGATAATATCAGTCACCTGAAGGAGGTTTTCTGAAGTGGTTATAAATTAAAACAATGCCTTTCAAGTATCTATCACCCTAGTTTCACAATGAAGAGATTTGCCTAAACCAAAGAACTCTGTCATCTGTCTCAACTTGAATACTAATGTTGAATAAGTAATGACCAAAAAACTTGTAAACAGTACTGACAACGCCTTTGTCACACCAAATACTGTTTCATGATCTAGGGGTGAAATTATATCTGCATTTCTAAACTGCTCTTTGAGTTTTACTTAATCCAGCCTGTTTATCATGTTTTAGTATTTAATGCTTTAAGAAATCGAAAAATCCACAGTCTAGTTTCCCTTCTATGAGTTCTTCTTCAGGGTCTGGTATGTATTAATTGTACTTCTGTGTGGGAGATAATTAATTATAAAACTGCATCCTATTTGGAGAGAAATAAAAAAACTCTATTCTTAAACATAACTTAAATTGTACCACAAACACTCAACCATCAACCAGTGATAGGAATAAACAGATTTCAGTGCACATGAGTTTACCTATTTAAACCAACTTAACTTTCCTTTTATGTTCAGAATGAGTCACAATGCTAAATATGTTGTTGAGTCCTCACTACTTTTTCTTAAATTGATAAGTGGAAAACTATTCATTGACTACATAATTTATCAATCATGAAGTGGCCAAATCTAGAAATACTTAAGTTGTTTAATTTGTAAAGCATTGGAGAGGAAAAATTTAACATTGGAACAAAGATTTTTTCCTTAATTTTGTCAAAATAATTGTTTATGTTGAAGACTGTGAGCATTTCTAGAGTATGAGAATCAGTATAATGGAGTGATTGGATGGATAGCAGAGTAACTCTTAGGAAGGTTATTTAACATCCCTAGTAAGTTTGTCTGTAAAAGGAACATATATATTAGTATCTACCTCTTGCAGTGGTGCTTAGAACAGTGTTTGGCCTGTGTATTAGCTATTTTTATTATGGGGTTCTTAATATTTCTGTATCAGTGATAGCTTCGAGCAAGTGCTCAATAAATATCTTTTTCAGCCAATAAATTGGAACATGGTCTATAATATATGCAATGTTTTCTAGGTGTAATAATAATAAAATGCAGAGTGGACAGGATTAAGGAAAATTTTAGTGATCTGAAGTTATTTCCTTAAAAAATGCATATTCCTATTTCCATAAAATGTATACATATATTCAACAATAAATAATAAATTGTCTTATGTCAGTAATAGTATTACTCATAATGGGTGTCTTCCTTACCTTTTATCTGCTTATGCCATCTCCTGTCCTTAGACACAGGAAAATCACAGACAGTACAAAGGACTCCATCTAGAATGGAATGGCAAAATTATCTTTTATATTTCTAAGTCTGCTTTCCTGCCTATTTCTTGCAGTTCTTTAATGAATCAGACTTTCTCATCATCAATATTAGTTGAGTGTCACATATCAGAAATCTTGTTCTATACTGGGAATTATGGAGTAATAATTTAAAACTTTCCTTCCCCATTCCTTAGTGAGCTTACAGTGAAACGGGGTAACTAACAGTGCACGGAAGAGTTCACATAACAGGCATGAGACTCCTATCCTGAGAATAGCCTGTGGCAAGATTAGCCCTTGGCTGACATCTGGAAACTTAGATTCCATAAGTAGTGCTTCACCCTACCTGTTAAGGATGATTCACTGTGCCTGAACTGCAAACAACACAGCTATCCTAAGCACATGCCTTCCTTGTGGGAGTCTGGAGTCTTGGTACATGTGGTTGCCTACACACTCAGCCCCCAGTAAAAACTTTGAGCATTGAGGCTCTTACGAGCTCCCCTGGTGGCAACACTTCTTCATATGTGAGCAAACTCATTGAGCACATCCCAGCACACCCTGCTGGGATGAATTTCTGGAAGCTTGCTCCTGGTTTCCTCTGGACTTCACTCCATCACTCCCTGTGCCTTTTCCCTTTGCTGATTTGCCTTGTATCCTTTGGATACAAGGATACAAATAAATCACAGCCATAAGTATGGGTATATTCTGTCCTGAGTTCTCTCAGAAAGTCACTGAACCTGGGTGTGGTGAATGGAACCCCTAATACGCTACCTAAAAAAGAAGTATAGACAGAAGCTATGGGAATTCGGAGAGCCATCACTTCCATCTAATTGGGACAGGGTAGCAGCAGAGAAAATTTCTTAGAAGCATAGTATGTAAAAAGGCACTTGAAGAATGGGTGTGAATTGATCAACTGTCAGGGAAGGCTGTTTAAAGGGTTATAAGTCCAAGGCATGGAAGCTAGAAAACATAGATCATAAGGAAGAAGTTATATAAAATACTTTGTAAGGGTTTTTGAGATGGAACTTTAAATAATAGAATGCATTATCTTCAGTCTAGTCATAAAGGTCATACAATCTCAATCTATGTGAGACTGTCAAGCTCAATGAGTTTGACAGCTCATGTGAAGAAGTGTCACCTACCAGGGAAGTTCATGAGAGTCTTGGTGCTCAACAGCAGTCACTGAAGTGTCATCTGGCTTAGAAACAGAGAAATTGATCTAGAACCCATCAAGGTCCTTGAGACTTTTCTTAATGAGTATGTATGAAATGGAACATTATTATTTTTGCCATTCAAGACTGTGTCTTATAAACATGATCTTGCTACTGTGAAAGTAAAAAATTCCAAACATGGGATAAATAATAAATGTGCAATTGCTCGTGAACATCAAAAATTTTATCTCCTAAGTTTTTACCTCTGGATCTTTGTACCATATATTATTCAACAGCAATTATACTTTGAGTTTTATGGTCCTTGCAACATTTACTTTTTTATTAATTTATATTTCTAGTTTGTCTTAGTAAATATAAGACAGTTACACCTATGATTCTCTCTTTCTTTCTCTTTTCTTTTTAATTCAAGTAAGGTTGGTGTGCCTTGGATATGTTACAGTTGATCCAAAAGCTACAGATAAGTTATGTAGGTTTAATATAGTATATGTGAGATTATCAGAATATCTTGGATGTGAAAAAGGCAGCTTTCATTTATCCATCACTTAATTTTTTAATACTTTTTATATTAGTGCTTGTTACTGCTTTTTAACACACATATTACTCACAAATAGGTTCCTCAAGAAGAAAAGTCAGCCAAATCTTGCCTTTTATTTTTTCTAGGGTGAAGGATCATTACAATTTAACTAGCAACAGTATAATATGTATCTCACAAGAAAAACCTTTCAAAAGCCAACTGTCAAAAGGAAAGAATGGCTTGTACTTCCAATTCAAGTCAACACAATTTTCTTTTAAATAAAATCCTTTGCTTTTTGGTGTGTGTAGGAAGCAGCTCACAAAATCTAATCTGTTTATGAGAAGAAATTCAAAAGCCACTAGCTTAACAAAATGATATTTCAGTTAGTTTCCATCATTTCCTATTACATTCACTAGACTTCATTTACATGACAGAGAGTCATTTCAATTCTTCAGTTAGTCTCTACCTTAAAATATCTTACAAAATTTTAAGGTAAAGTTTATAAAATGTGCACACCAGTTAATTCTGCAATAAATAAAGATGCATGGGATAGTCAGTACAATTTACTCAACAAATATCTTTTGATGACGTACTGTGTACAAGGTATTATATGGTTCACAGCATTTTAAATAGGTATTTTCTTCTGATCCAATATATACTTTAATTTTACTTCTGTAAATCTTCATCTCTCCATATTTTTCCAGATTTGCCTTTAAGATCCCGAAGTGCTTTCCAGCAAGGTCAAGGTGAAAGTGTTTCTTATATATAAAATGTACTGAGAATTCTTTTCAGCTGAAAACCTGAGCCAAGTGTTTGCACCTCTGAACAGGTGTTTAATGTTATGATTTATTGAGAGATCCATTTTGGTTTGCTAACACAATGGACCTATAAATCATCTATCCCTTCAGACTATATACCTTTAGAGGGTAAGTTTGGTAGGTTGATGAAGTAAAGTAGGATATATAATTAGGAAATAACTAGAAATGAGGTGGACTAATTTGAGGACTTTCAGAGAGCCTGAGTTAAGGTCTGTCCTGAGACCAAAGTTGAGGAAATGGGTATAAATTTAGTTTAATTATTCAAGGGAGAAGATAAGAAAGTCTGAGACCTTCTTATGTCCTGAAGCATGTTATTTATATACACTCACTCCTTGGGCGATCTCATTTAGCCTCATAACTTTATATATAATCAATAGCCAACAGCTATCAAGATATTTTTAGCTCAAATCTCTGCCATAAATTCCAGACTCAAAATGGTAATCAAATTTCCCACATAAATGTGTAATAGGAATCTGTCTTAGGTCAAGTTTATCACAGCAGATCCTGAGATGATAATTTTTTGCAATGACTCACTATGAGAATATTCCTAGGACAAGACATCCAAGGAGTAAGAAAGGCAGCCCAGGGAAGAGAAAGAAGTCAGAATTTCCCTGCTCCTGCATAGGGATTCTGGAATGTAAAATGCACTTCACTTTGTCCCCTCTTGAGGCAAGGGAGCAAGGCTTTCATCCTCCAGTATTTGCCATTCATTGGCTCAGGGTCATTCGGGGCGAGAAAAACTCCCAGCCATTTTGATTCTCTTTACATGCAGGTAAACTGTCCAAGAAGCCAAAGGGCAATTTTCCAAAGAGAATTGCAGTAGTGGGACTTTAGAAACAAAAGCACCCAGAAGCCAAAGGAGATGTGTACTGAACCAGTGAGAGGGACCCAAAGGGATTTTGGTGGAATACTCACAGCACCTGCTATCGTCCATCCTTTGAGCCACCCCGATCCATATGAACTCATTTCATCCTGTCATGGATTTGTATAGATGATGATTGGCCACCATTTCTGAGGAGAAACTTAAAAGACATTGATTAGCCGAATGGGCTCTCACTACTTGCAGCTGCAAAGTTATAACTGATTCATCATATCCTTCTTCTGACTCATTCCAAATATCCTTCATTCTTGATGATCACTTCTGTTAGTCTAAGTGGCTTGCTGGTGAAGTGTCTCTGACCTTTGAACCTTATCATGCTGTAGTTGCTGTAATCACTTATTTGAAGTTAAACCTGGGTGTGGGTAAATGAAAATATGCAACAGTGGATTTCCGCAAATTTCAAAATATTTCTTGCTTTCCCAAGTAGCAGCAACCCTACTTTCTTATAATGAGTAAATTCCATTGTTCAATAAATTGCTGCTCTGCCTACTGGACAATATAACATGTGTTATTAAGCTCATGAGGGATAGTTCCAGTCATATGGTCAACTGATGTCCATACAAAGGCCTTTAGTCTTACTATGGCCAGGTAGCTTGTTAGGAGCTGCTTTCCAAATGGTGAAAGAACTATGCTGCAATAGTATGGCCTTGATCCAGAACACTAGGGTTTTCACTGCAGTTCTCCATTCAGACTTGACAGAGAGCCCACATTGCATTTTTATTTATCATGGTACCTCTAGTAGTATTGCCATTTATTATTGCTGTGGCATCAAGGGTGCTTGTATTGCAGCTGACATTGCTGCAGAACCTTCTATCATTCTAAGCCCCACTCAGAACTGCAGCTTTCTGAGTCATCTGTTAAAGGGGCGTCATTCCAAAATGTGGTTTATGCTGTGTTTAAAATTCAAAGAGTTCTACCAAACAGTCTGGGTCCTTCTTGATAGTAAAGTAAAATGCAAAATTTGGTCTTAACTCTGGAAGAAATGCACTAGCATGCAGTAGACTACAGAATTTCTAAAAATTTCACTGATTTGTCCAGCTCCTGAAGATACGTTCATTTTATTTCCTACTCTCTGGGACACAGATATCCTAACAAAGCATTCAGAGTATTGGCCCTTCCTGCTCATTAGACCTCATTATACCTGATGATATCATCAATACAATGGACTGTTCTGATATTTGACAACCACTGGACATTTGAGTCTACCTCCTATCTGTTTTGCAAAATATCCCTGGAATAGGACCATGATTGTATATTAACATCCATGCCAGATGAATACAAACTGCTTTTGATCCACATTTATGACAAATAAATGGATTAATAGCCTCATACCACATGCCAGATATTGTGTTGTTCTGCTCTAGTAAAGATATTACATGCAGCACACAACAGCTTCAGTTAGTGCTTCTACTTGGTTACATTTGCCACGATCTACTGTCATTTGCCTGACCTACCAGTTTTCTACAGGGAACAGACCGAGAAGCTAAATGGTGACATGGTGGAAACAATCATCCTTATATTTTTTAAGTCTATTTTTCATACAACAACCAAAATGTTCCTTTCCAAATATCAGTTAGCTAATGTCTTGCTGCTGTTCAAAACCTCTAATGGTTTTCTATATTACTTGAAATAAAACATAAATTCTTTCAGGGGCCAAGGAGCCATAATCCAGCCCTGCGGTATCTCGCTAATTTTCTTCTCATTCTTCCTCTTAATAACTCATGTCCAGACACACTGACTTCCTCTTGTTCCTCAAGCATAGGTTTTGTTTTCAGGGCATTTGCCCTTCATGCTGCTGCTGCCCAGAATGCTCATTGCTCACACAGCACTAAGATTGGTTTCCTTGTTTCTGTTACATTTCTACTCAAATACCACTTTATCAGTGAGAACCTATTTCCTTTGCTACTTATTTTTCTTTAAGAATTTTATCATAATCTGCAGTATTATATATTTTTTATTGGTTTAACTTCTGTGAGGGCAATAACTATTTCTTCATTCAAGGCTGCTTCCTCAGCCCCAGAAGAGGGACTGATAAGTAGGACACACTCAACAAATGTATGTTGAATGAATGAATAGAGCCTGCTTTGTTTTGATAACTGATAATACATAAGTTCTTAACATGGGATCTGTGGACTTACGAGCAATGATCCTTGGGCCACGCCAGTCCGTGAACATGTGACCAATACACACAAGCTTCCTGATCCTGTAGGGAACCTCCGCCAGACAAATTGCACCACATGTTAACCCTCTCTTGAGGAAAAGCAGTCAGTCTCCCCATCTCTGTCAAGCAGCTATTGGCCTGTTGGGGTAGGAGAGCATATAGACTTTTGGCTGAGAAAGTTCCTGTTAGGCCAAAGGTGATTCTCCAGAGAAGGGAGTAGCTATGATCATCAGCCACACAGCAGCTGGGTAATGGGGGCACTGGCCTGTAGTAAACATCTGTATGGGGAAAAACCTCCACCATTGATGACTGCTTGGACCACTGAGATCCATTTAAGTTTCACATTAAGTTTGTTTCACCTCAACATAGCTTCTCCAGGATTTTGGTTGGTTACAGTCTGTAGGAAACTTATCAGAAAAGGTTAAGTGGAATGAAACAGAGCCCTCATTGTTGCATTTGGTTCACAGGTCATAACTGATACCATTGTTTTCACCCATTCATTTTAGATTCCTTTCACCTTTTTCCAGCACTTATGCTGCTCTGGGTAGCTTGCCTGAGAAATCTGAGTCCCTGGCTGCCATTCTCTTATCAGGCCATAATTTCTATATTTCTCCATTTACAGCCACACTAGTGCGAGGGAAAGAGATGTCCTAGTATATCACTTGAGGGACATATGTATTTCTCCTGTCACCATTATGTGGCAGAATTTTCTCATGCTGTCATCCATCACCAACATCTGAAGTCTCAGTATCTGACCTACTAACATGGGGCAGGATTCTGCCTAACATGGTCTCTAACCCAGGGATTCACCTTATAGCAAAAAATGGTGTGGCAGTGAATATATGATCATGACATTTACTGGGATTAGCACATAGCCTACCAGCCAGATGCTGCCGGCCTGATACAACAATTCGATAGCCTTTTGAAGATGCTTGAGAGGCATCAGCTTGGAAAAGGCACCCCGGGAAAATGGAGCTAAATCCCTCAGGATGCAGCATATTTTTTGAATCCACAGCCATAAAATGACGCTTTGCCTTATATACTTATAATACTTGGGCCCAAGAACTAACAGGTGAAAGTGACCCTGCTTATCATCACTCCCAGTGGTCGCCTTGGGGAATTTGTGCTTTCCACAGCCAGCGCTTTGGGCTCTGCAGGTTTATAACTTCTGGTTCCCAGAAGGAGATGTAACACTCCCAAATGAGAACAAAATAAGAGTCCAATAAGCCTAAAGCTTTGATTGATGCCTGGCACTTTGAGCTTCTTATGATAGGAGCCTAGCAAGTCAAGCAATCTGTTACCATTCTAGCTCGCTTTGGTTAGCCTGTTAAATTATGTCTAAGGCTTCCTGTTGTATTCTGGCAGTGATAGGGAGAGGAGAGAATGAAATATATCCCCTCCTTTTTTCTTCAGTAATATGGTCCTTAAATTGTGTAATCTTCATTTATTTGCTGGTTTCTTTCAGCATTAGTCCACATTCAGCTTCTTCAGCCTTTCAGTAACTGGAAGAATGGGAAGCACTTTTTAATGTACTTTTATGTGAACAATGTTTGGATGGCCGCTGAGGAAGGGCTCCATCTCTCAAACAACAACATTTGGCTTCATGGTTTCTAAGGACTTCTTTCAACTCTACCTTTAACTATTGTCAGTGTCTAAAGCCCTGAACAGAATGCCCACTAAGAAGCTAGGATCAATAACATTTTATCTCCTCCAGCACTGTAACAGACAAATACAGTCTTCTTTGAATGTTTAATAAGCTTGCATTCTATTGACACTGTGAACATCTCTTAACAAGAAGACTCTTTTTTGAGGGAAGTCCAAGGTCAAAGCAATTTTAATTGAAAATATTTTTGTTGAAAAACTACATTTGTGGAGTTGAAATTCAGAAATGAGGCTGCAAGTTGGCTCACAAATCAAACACAATGGGACATGGGATTTCTGTTGGCAAGTAGTCTTCATGCTCTGTGTCTCCTTAGCTGAAGAACTCTGGCCTATCACCAGGAGTGTAGACAGCTCAGGTCTCTTGACACAATCCCCAGCCAAGTACAGACTCCCAAAAACCTCAGAAAAAGGGGTCATGCCAACCACATACTGGGTGAGGACAGGCAGAGCAAGAGCTTAGAGCCAAGATAGTAAGAAACACTGGCAGGGGCAATCTTGACATATAAAATGGACCATTTTAATTTAATTTAAACTCTTTGATAGGGCATTTTAATATGTTTTGTAATTTCCTTTTTTACTATAATATAAATTAGTAGACTTACGACATGAATTTAGGATATCGTGTATTTTAAATATGCCAGATGATGTGAATAGTTCTTACTCATCCCACACATGATAGGACAAGTCTTTCTCCAAGAGTCTGGTCCCTGAAGGTCAAGATGAAAAAGGATTTACTTTAGGAGATGGATGGGAAAAAAAAATTCCACGCAGGTGAATTTACAGTAACAAGTAGTTAGTTATTGACTCTAGAACTGCACTATCCAGTATGGTAGCCATTAGCCATAGGTGGCTATTTAAATTCAAACTAGTTACAATTATATAAAATTTTAAAAATAAGTTCTTCAATTTTGCTGGCCACATTTCAACAGTTCAGTAGCTACAAGTGCTTAGTGATTTCCACATTGGACAATATAGCTATGGAATATTTCTATCATCACAGAAAGTTCTATCAGACAGATATTACTTCTCTAGAAAACATGTTAAACTTTTCTCTAGGAAGAACTGAATGGTGCCTAAATATTTTCAGTACAGCTAGAAAAATAACCCAAATCTGGACAATATGTGATGATGTTTTCAAGTTCTTACATCCTAATACTTGCCATTCAGCTTTGGTTGAATTAAGGTAATATTTTTCTTAACAAGAAATACTGAAGATTAAAAACTATTGACCATAAATGGTCCCCAGAGAATTAAAGAAACATCTCTAATTGTTGTAACTGTGGTATTGTGGTAATGTTGGAAGTTGTTTTTCCAGGCCAGCCATAAAGCTAATGTGGGTCAGTATTTGCATTTCATAATAACTCAAAAGTAATGAATAACATGGTTTTGTGGTGCTAGGGATGGAACTCATTCCTTGCCACTGACCATCTGTCATATTATACCAAGCAGAAACTAAAACAACCTTGCAATTGCAGTTGCTTTTCCAACAGAAGGAATTTATTTTAAACAAGACTGATTCCATTTCATTTATTTCTAATTTTTGCAGATACTCAATAATTCAGTATAACGAATCTCTGATGAAATAAGAGCATACATTCAAAGTCTATCCGTCCATCATTATAGTTTTCTAGGATTTTGGAAGGTGGCATAGAAGACAGTACTCAGAGAGGAATGAATGCTCTCTACTGATACTCTTAGCAATCATTATTTTCTCCGTCTGGATTTTCTTAATTAAAAACTCCGTGCAAGAAAAGTTGTTCTGAGGCCAAATTGGTGTATCTTAAAAAAAATCTGTGAGGTTGATGAACTATACAAACATTCTTTAAATTCATATTATCTAACATAGTAGTTTGGAGGTTGTATCTTCGAGTTTTTCACTTATTTTAAGAAATAATTTTATTTTGCAGATATTCTAACTATGACAATAAGCCACATTTAGATCTATCATCAATAAAGATTGATCAGTCAAAGGCTTGGACATATTTTAATTCAAAAACCTCAAGTAAATTAAAGGTGCAATGTTTGAGTTGTTAAAAGTCAAAGAAGTCAGGTTTTTAAAATCATCTTTAATCCATTTAAACAAAAGATGATACGTTGATATGGTCTTCATAGGATTACACCATCTCTTCTTATTATCTCATTTTATTTCTTATATCATTAAGTACTAATGATCTATTTTAATTTTTTATAACTTCAGCTTTTTTTTTCTTTTTTGTTACAATTGAGTCCTGCTTTTTTGCTTCTTTCAGAAGCTATCACTATCATCGCATATTTGTTTTTCGTGTGGTTTATCACCCCCTATTTTTGAGCTGTTTCCATGTGTCCTACAGTGAGGATAATGTTGGCAGCTGTGTTGTTAATATAATTAATGTGCATAGCCTATTTGGATTGACTAGGCCAAATAAATCCACTTTGAGACATTAACTACCCAATTGGGCTGTCTTTGTTGATCAGATTAACTGGATAATTGTCAAATCTCTATTACACTAATTACTGCAGAGTCACATCATGTATTCCCTCATTCGATTCCCATTTCATTAAAATTTACAACCAAAGCTACATGAAGAAATGGTGACATATAAATACATATAAATAGACCAATTTAAGATGGAATTCAATAACCATGTGCATTGTTTCCCTTATTGTCTTTCTACTGAAATAAGAAAGGGAAAGTTATAAGAAGGCATCCTTCTTCCTGTCACCAGAGAGAGGGTGAACCAGAAGAACTCTATATCCACTATACCTAAAACCCATAAAGATAACTTCCTCACAACACATTGAAATTCACAGACTTAATGGCTCTTTATTTTTACCTTTAGCAAATGAAAATATAGTAGTTAATTACTTTTTGGTTCATCACAGGCCTTTAATCTACCAGAAAAAAATTAACTGATCTTTAATAAATTATTTATTTTTTCAGCAAAGATCTTTTGTACTTGGTTTGTGCTACATTAAAAGAATATGACTTTGGACCATCCTGGCCAACATGGTGAAACCCCATCTCTACTAAAAATACAAAAATTAGCCAGGCGTGGTGGCGGGCACCTGTAGTCCCAGCTACTCGAGAGGCTGAGGCAGGAGAATCCCTTGAACCGGGGAGGTGGAGTTTGCAGTGAGCCGAGATAGCGCCACTGCACTCCAGCCTGGGTGACAGAGCAAGACTGAGTCTCAAAAAAAAAAAAAAAAAAAAAAAAAAAAAAAAAAAAAAAGATCTGACTTCTCACCTCTTGGAATTTACATTGAACTTGGGGTGATGATCACAGTTCCATACTTAAGTACTTTCTTGATTCCCCAACTTGATATTTCCAATATTTTTAAAGGATTTTGTTTAAAGTAAGAAAAAATGAAATACAAAAATTTCTCTTTGTGGCTGCCCATCTACAAAATTAGATAAAACACATTTGCCCAGCCCAAAAACAATTTGAAAATCATTAATCTATGCACTGCAAGGTAAATGCTACGTGGTTTGGAGAGACTTCTAATAGAAGATATTTGTTTTGCAAAAACTTACTTGTTCTGAGAACATAACAAGATGACTACAAATAACAAGAATTATTGCAATTATTTAATGACTACAAATATTTCATTTGGTTATCATATTTCTAAGTTTTGCAAAGTTAATTTTAATAGCACACTCATTTTCTGCATGGGCCTACACTGTTTAAAAGAACATTTTTCTTATGTCAGTTGAGTCTTTTCTTTGATCTGTATTTTTAATGGAAAAATACATGACATCAGTAATAATGTTTAATGTTTATTGAATACTATTTGTGAAGTACTGAGTTCAACATTTTAGCTAGGAGATGAAATTTTTCCAAGTAGGTGTTTAGAAAATTAGAGCTTATTATATAGTTTGATAAGTATATATTTAAGGTAGTTAAAGGAGATTTGAAGAAAAATGTTATTAGCTTGGTGCAAAAGTAATTGTGAGTTTTGCCATTTCTTTCAATGGCAAAACTCACAATTACTTTTGCACCAAACTAATAACAGAAATTTGGTGCCTCCATTCAACTTTCCACTTATCTTATTCTCTATTATGTTTATTCACTCCCATGTGAACCCAAATGAAGAAACAGAGCAACATATAATTTGTAGATAGACCTTTTTCTGCCCAAGTATAACAAGAAGCTTTGTTTGCTGCTTAATGCATAATCAAATTATTTTTTATTATATCTGAGGTAAAAACATTATTTGATATGGAAAATTATTTTGTTATTAACACAACAAAAGATTGAATTTAAAATTTCTGGAGTTTAGAACTTTATTATGTCTTACTAATATTAATAAAATCACTCAGTAAGCATCTGCTATATATAATTTATTAAGCACTTACTATGTGTTAAGCATTCCACTAGGTACTATACACGTTAGTACTAAACCTGACAAGAACCCTTCTAGACAGATTTACAATTTGAAGATTATGAAACTAAGACTTATACTAAATAATTTGCCCTCAGTCCAAAAGCAAGTTAGTGGAAGACCCTGCATATTTAACCAGGTGCTGTACTCCAGGAGTTATTTGTCCACAAATCAAAGTGCCAAACCACCTCCAAAATCCTCTCTGACTTTTCTTCAGTGTGACACACACAAAAGTGTAAATTGGCATCACAGATTATGTAGGACCAATACTATCAAAGAAAAGGGGAGTGATTTCAAAAATAATTGGAGAATTGGCCGGGTGTGGTGGCTCACTCCTGTAATCCCAGCACTTTGGAAGGCTGAGGCAGGTGGATCATCTGAGGTTAGAAGTTTGAGACCAGCCTGGCCAACATGGTAAAGCCCCATCTCTACTAAAATACAAAAATTAGCCTGGGGTGGTGGCGCATGCCTGTAATCCCAGCTGCTTGGGAGGCTGAGACAGGAGAATCGCTTCAACCCAGGAGGCGGAGGTTGCAGTGAGCTGAGTTCACGCTACTGCACTCCAAGCCTGGGTGACAGAGTGAGACTCTGTCTAAAAAAATAAAAATAAAAATAAAATAAATAATTGGAGAATTAATGCAGTTGTATTAAGAAAAGATTGGGAGACTTATTTTGCTAGTCAATAGTAAACTATTTGGGTTTCTTGAGAAGGGGAATAGGATAATTAAAATGGAGCTTACTAATATGAGGCATTGTAAACTTGTCACATGTTTAAGATTTATGCATTTCACTACATTAAGTCTTCACTTAACTGCCGTCGAAATGTTCTGAGAAGCTGCACCTTTATGCAAAAAAAAAAAGGTATAATAAAACCAGATATTTTTTGTCAGAAATGTTGTAACAAAACGATTTTTAATGAAGGGAGTTGAGGACCTACTGTCCATCATTTTTCTTAAAGCCAGTTTCCAAGAACCTATTCACAATGTTAAGCAGGACTTACTGTATATGTAAATTTTACCTAACAAAATAAATGTACACAAATATTCAATGCTGTTTAATAGTCAATGATATGCATTCTGAATTATTTAGGAATGAGGTGTACTTTTGTGTGCAGCTTACTTTGACATGCATCATGGAAACAAGATACATTTATGAATGGATAAAGGGATGGATAGCTGAATAAATATGTGATAAAGTAAAATTAGAAACATTTCAGAAATGTGGATGTTGGATATACTGATGTTTACTGCATAATTCTTTCAACTTTTGTGTTTATTTGAAAATTTCATAAAATGCTAGAAAAAAGTAGATTCATTGGTAACAATATATAGGATAGATTGGAGGAGCAAAGGGAAGACAGAAATGCCCAGAGGCAATAAAATAAACCGGATATGGGCTATTGAGTACTTGAGCAATGTTGGTGACAAGAAGAAAGAAATATTGATCATGATATTGGTCATTTCATCATTTAAAATGAAGAAATAGGAGTTATCAGATAAAATTAGAAATGAAATACAGAACAAAATAGAGATGAATCTTATGAAGGAATTTCTAGCTTGGTAAAAAGAACAAATGGTAGTGCTCTCAAAATCTGGTGTTGAGGAATTGGTGTGACATGTAGCCAAATGCTGGCTTTCTTTTGAGGCATTTCTGTAGCAGTTTTGTTTGTTTGTATGTTTGTTTTGTTTTTTTCTTTTCTTGAGACTGTCCAAACTGGAATTCTTTCTGACATGGGCAACATACATTCCAGTTGATATTTCATGATTTTTCTAGAGCTCCTTTTACTTGCTACACCAACATACAATCCCTGCCACATGTTCTTCCTACAATGGGACATTGACACTCTTCTATTAAGTGGAGGGCCCTATGTTCCCTTCTCCTTGAAACTAGGCAAACCTTTGCTACTTCCTTGACCAACTGAAGGTGGCTTAAGAGGTACTACGTGGTGGCTCCCAAGGCAAAGTCATAAAGGGTGATACAACTCTTGCCTTTCATGGTACATACCTTGAGAGGCATAAAGGCTATGCTGGCTGCCCTGAAGCCCCCATGCTGGAGAAATCACACAGTTTCCAGAGAGAGAGAGAGATGCCCAAGGAGCTTCAGCTGTTTCAGCCCCAGCCTAGCAGGTAGACGTGTGAGTGAGTGAGTGAGTGAGTGAGTGAGTGAGTGAGTGAGCCTCCACATAATGTCTGCCTTGAGCCTTCAATCCTTTTTAGCTGATACCAAGCAGAGCCCCAAGGATTATCTTTGCTGAGCCATGTCCAGAATGCAGAGTTGTGAGCAAAATAAACTGTCATCATTTTAAGCCACTAAGTTTTGAAATAATGTGTTTCTCAGCTAACATAAGTCGAACACATGCATGGACCTTTTCCAAGCAGGTCACTTTACCCCAGCAGGAAGACCTGATTTCTTTAAGGACTATTTAAGTTAACAGAAAACATGAGCCTTCTTCCCTATCGGTGTAAATACACCTCGTTCCAACTAGTTTTTTTTCTTCATTCTGCATTACTGTCAAGATTTGGTTAGTCCCTTATCTTTAATATTTTTTAGATGAGAGACAGTCTAGTCTCTACAGCTTCCAAAATCTAGATCACTGACGTGGTTTGGCTGCATCCCCACCAAAATCTCATTTTGAATTCCCACATGTTGTGGGAGGGAATGGGTGGGAGGTAACTGAATCATGGGGGCAGGTCTTTCCCATGCTGTTCTTGTGATAGTGAATATGTCTCACAAGATCTGATGGTTTTATAAGAGGCAGTTTCCCTGCACAAGCTCTCTTCTCTTGTTGACCACCATGTGAGACGTGCCTTTTACCTTCCACCATGATTGTGAGGCCTCCCCAGCCACGTGGAAGTGTAAGTCCATTAAACCTCTTTCTTTTGCAAATTGCCCAGTCTCAAATATGTCTTTATCAGCAGTGTGAAAACAGACTAATACATCATAAATATCAAACTGAGGTCTACCACCAATCCTTAGTGGCACCTCTATGCAAAGTAGAAAAGGCACCACTTACTCAAGATATTATACTTCTATTTGTCAAAAAATTATCAAAATATACTGATTTTATTACAACAATACATTTTAATGCCACTTGACTGAAATTATTTTGCTATACTAAACTATAATATCTATGTATTAGCCCGTTCTCACACTGCTAATAAAGACAAACCCAAGACTGGGTAATTTATAAAGGAAAAAGGTTTAATTGCCTCACAGTTTAGCATGGCTTGGGAGGCCTCAGGAAACTTACGGTTATGGCAGAAGGGGAGGCAAACATGTCCTTCTTCACATGGCAGCAGGAACAGAACTGCTGAGCAAAGGGGGAAAAGCCCCTTATAAAACAATCAGATGTCATGAGAACTCACTATTATGAGAACAGCAGCATGGGGGTAACCGCCCCCATAATTCAATTCCCTCCCACTGGGTCGCTTCCACAGCATGTGAGGATTATGGGAACTAATCTGGCCCAAGCTGTACCTTGGCCCCTTTTAACCATGGCTGAAGCTGAAGCTTAAGCAGCTGGAATGCAGGGCACCACATCTCGAGGCTGCACAGAGCAGGGGGTCCCTGGGCCTGTGGCACTAAACCATTTCTCCCCCCAGGCCTCTAGGCCTGTGATGGGAGGTGCTGCCACAAAGGTCTCTGCCGTGCCCTAGAGACATTTTCCCCATTGTCTCTTGGTGATTAACATTCGGCCCCTCATTACTTATGCAAATTTCTGCAGCTGGCTTGAATTTCTCCCCAGAAAATGGGTTTTTCTTTTCTATCACATTGTCAGGCTGCAAATTTTCCAAACTTTCATGCTCTGTTTCCTCTCGAATACTTTGCTCTTAGAAATGTCTTCCACCAGACACCCTAAATGATCTCTCTCAAGTTCAAAGTTTCACATATCTCTAGGGCAAGGGCAAAATGCTGCCAGTCTCTTGGTTAGAGCATAGTAAGAACCACTTTTATAGTTCCCAACAAGTTCCTCATCTCCATCTGAGACCAGCTCAGCCTGGATTTCATTGTCCATATCACTATCAGCATTTTTGTAAAAGCCGTTCAACAAGTTAAGAAGTTCTAAAGTTTCCCACATCTTCCTGTCTTTTGAGCCCTCCAAGTCTCTAGGAAGTTCCAAACTTTCCCACATTTTCCTGTCTTCTGAGTCCTTCAAACTATTCCAGCCTCTGCCTATTACCCAGTTCCAAAGTTGCTTCCACATTTTCTGGTATCCTTACAGCAACACCCCACTCTACTGCTACCAATTTACTGTATTAGTCTGTTCTCACACTGCTATGAAGAAGTACCTGAGACTGGGTAACTTATAAAGGAAAGAGGTTTAATTGACTCACAGTTCAGCATGGCTGGGCAAGCCTCAGGAAACTTACAATCATGGTGGAAGAAGCAGCAAACACATCCTTCTTCACATGGCAGTAGGAAGAGAAGTGCCAAGCAAAAGGGGAAAAAGCCCCTTATAAAACCATCAGGTCTCATGAATACTCACTATCATGAGAACAGCAGCATGGGGGTAACCACCCCCCTTAATTCAGTTACCTGAATTATATGTCATGGGTCCTTCCCATGACATATGGGGATTATGGGAACTACAATTCAAGATGAGATTTGAGGTGAACATAACCAAACTATATTAGCCTATGATGTGACTATCACCCCTAGGGGGCAGTATACTACCTGTGTAACTGTACATGCCAGTTCTGAAAACTCTGCTCAAGGTTTTCCTAAAGAGCTTCCCTTACTTGGCTTGAGATAGATGGAAACATTCTCCCAACCACACGTTATAGCCCTTTTTTTCTATCAATCTTTCTTTCTTTATATAGCCTGAAAATGGTTAATGGTATAAAAGAGTCAGAAAACTAGTCAGGAAAAGGGAGATATCTTAGCAATTCCCATATGCATGTGATAGCACAGCCCTTTAAAATATGGAGATACTGTTTACCGATGCTGTTCACAAATAAGTTAGTTCCCTTTAATATCTGGTTAGCATTCATCTAATGAGCACCTAATACACCATATTTATTACATATAAATAGTATTTAATATATTTATTAAATATGTTAATATTACATAATGTATTACATATATTATTAGGTACTCAATAATATATATGTGTATGTATGTATGTATGTATTAGACACAGTGCTAGGCAACTAGAAATACAATGATGAGCCATACAATTTACAGTGTAATGAGTCATTCAAGCAATAATAAATTATAGAAATACATAATGGTAAACTTCAATAAGTGTTGTGAAAGTGTTTTAAGTCATAGTGAAGCATCATGTAACACAAGTCTGGATTAAAAATGAAGATACAGGATTTATCCCTTAGAAGTGGTGGTTCTAAATATAAAAAATGATATTCCAGGGAGAATATGTAGAGAAAAAGTTCAGAAGTCTAAAGATAGAATGGCAAGAAACACTCCTAGTTCCACAGAGGAAGGATGACAAGGAGCCTGGAAGAATTCAGATGTGGCAAGAGACAGATGAGCAAATCTAGAGAGTGACGACCCACAGAACACCAAAGAGAGTATGTTTCAACAAGAGCTGGTGTTCCAGGGAGCAGATTCCCCAAAGAGCTTAGGGAGGAGTAATACTGAGAAAGATTATTAGGTTTGACAAAGACACAAGTACTAGTTACCTATAACTTCAAAGAAATAGTCCTGAATGTTTTTAAAAGACACAAGGAAGATATTATAGTGTCACAAACAAGAGGGATCCAAATTGGGCTGTGGTATCTCAAAAGGCTTTCTGGGTAGGTTAAGCGTAAGCTTAGTTTTAAAAAATAAATTAATATTAGATTTAAAACAAGAAATGTAGCAAAGCTATAGAGAAACAAAAGAGCATGATATTCTGGAACTGCTGGTAGTTGGATCAAACGGTTGCATCTGGAAAAGTGACAGAGAGGGAACCCTGAAATAAGTACAGACCAGCTCATGGAAGATCCTTGGACTCAGTTAAAGAGAACTTTACTATGAAAGTTATAAGGAACATTAAAAAATTTAAAACAGGAAAGCAATGTGAAAAGCCTTGAGTTTTAGTAAGAGCCCTGTTGTTAGTCAATTTAGAAAAGAAAAAAAAAAAACAGATAAAAAGCAAGAGATAGTTAACAGGCAATTGCAGCTGGCCCAAGTAAAACATGGAAGTTTAAGAAGCAGAGATAAAGGCCGGGCGCAGTGGCTCACCCCTGTAATCCCAGCACTTTGGGAGGCCGAGGCGGGCGGACCACGAGGTCAGGAGATCGAGACCACAGTGAAACCCCGTCTCTACTAAAAAAGACAAAAAATTAGCCGGGCACGGTGGTGGGCGCCTGTAGTCCCAGCTACTCGGGAGACTGAGGCAGGAGAATGGCGTGAACCCGGGAGGCGGAGCTTGCAGTGAGTCTAGATCGTGCCACTGCACTCCAGCCTGGGCAACAGAGAGAGACTCCATCTCAAAAAAAAAAAAAAAAAAAAGAAGTGGAGATAAATATGAGATATTCTTTAAAACAGCAGTCCCCAACCTTTTATCGTTGCCAGTCTGTGACTCAGAGGTCAGGGACCCCTGCTTTAAAAGGTCACTTATGTAAGGAGTTGAAGACTCTGGAGTTTGAGGGGTAGACAAGAGAGAAGACTAAGATATGTTCAGATTTCTGTCTTTATTACAGGATGAAGATGTGGGGCCACGTGCTGCCATCTACTGCTAAAAAAAAGTGGCAGTAGGCTCTAGACAGGGTGATCTGGCAATAGGAAAAAAATGGACGCAGAACATACTCAGAGATTTTCTTCTGGAAAAGAATCAAACAGAGGTGTCTTCCTATCTGGTAAAATACTCCTGAAAAATCTAGTGATCTGTTGAGATCCATACCACCAGTTCAAACATGAGGTCCAGAAATTCCCATTTCAGATTCTGCCAAAACATTCTAGCAGGAAAGGAAACAATTTCAACCTCTCCTCTTTCAACTGATTTGGATGTTTTCAGAGCCAAACACTACACATAATGATTTATGGCCACAACTTACAACTCCACTGGATGCTTCACCCCTCTTGCCGAAATCCCGTACCATGATGACAAATGCAAATGCCCAAAGTATACATCTCATTAGTTCATGCATTCATTTTTGGGAAATCAGGACAGGTATGGAAATGAAATGTTGGTTAAAACCATCAAATAAAATTATTTTATCTACAAGGAGCTGCTATTACACCTAGTGAAAAATTACTGTGGTTGTCTAGCTGACCAAACAACCTGATAAATAAAACTGTTAATATGTGGATAAACAGTGAGGCAGGAACTTAAATTTCATTAAAGTTCCATAATTCCAAGAATCCAATACTGAGAAAGAAAATGTAGAAAAATGCAAGGTATTCCTGAAAGCATAAAGTAAATCCCAAAGAGACACAGGCAATGAAGAGAACAGTATTCAATGCACTACTGTCAGCTTTATGCCACATAACTCACACAAATAGCTTATTTTCTGTCCAGAAAATGCTCCAGGATAGTAGAGGAGATATACTGAGTGTTTATTCTAAAATTACCTAGTGTGAGACTTAAGACATTTGTTTCCTTAAAGGAGTCTGCCTGACATTTGAACTTCCTTATAAAATTACATTAAATATGTATCAGCTTAGAGGGCCTACCAAAATAGAATAATGCATTTTCAATTTAGTCTTGGTTACACTTGACCTGTTTTAAAGTGCTCCTCTAATGAAATGGAAGCTATACCAAAATTAATTCTATGCAAGAGGCAGAACAGATTCTGTGTTATTTAATCATAATGTATACCATCTACTTTCCTGGGCATAGAAACAACACTGAGATGGCGATTGCTTTAATCTGGCAGGCCTGATAACATTGTCATCATAATCAAAATGAAGTTCAAGTGTTTTCCTGACCTGAATCTAACACCCATGTTTTAGTATAAGAAATAGGGAAGAACAGAGAATTAAGGAATTCCATCTGTGGCAGTTTTAGCTTACAGTTGCACTGATAATTCTGTATCAAGGGCAATGGAGCTAAGAAGGAAGAGTCCAGAACACAATCTTCTTCATTACCATCACCAATTTATCTGCTAAATTCTAGGCACCATTCTTGGAATTTTTCATATGAATTCACTCATGAATGAATTCATCCTTCCAACCTTGCTAAGGTGTTAAGAAACTATACTTTCACAGATGAGGAATCTGAGGCCAGAAGAGTTGTAAAATTACACAACTGGCAAGTTGGAAATCTGGGATTCCAAAGCTACATCTTTTCCTCTGCCATGCTGCCTAATTTAGTAATATGTTGGCGTGTAGTGTGTGTCCAGCACTCTGCTGGAGTTTAAATGTGCAAGAGGTAGAAAGTTGTAGTCCTCAATAGGGCTTTTACACTAGTGGGAGAGACTGACATAGACGAGTAGAGACATAAACAAAATAATATCACACGATGTAAAGTGTTGCTGAAAAATAAAATGTTGGCACAGAGAAGTATGGGGAAAAATAGGCATCTTTGTTTGTTTGTTTGTATTAAATATAGCATGAATTGACAAGACTTCTCTAGGGAAGAGATATTTTAAAGAGAAATGTGTTTATTGCTTACAAAAGCACTAAACATGGTGAAAGCTGTTGTAGCAGGGGACAGTAAACTCAGTACACTCCAAGATTCCAAGGCAAGAAGGAGCTTGGTGTCTTCCAAGCTGGTACCATGGAAGGCCAGTTTGGTGAAAACTTGATATATAAAGGGAGAGAGAGGAATGAAGTAAGATGGGAATAAATGATGACCAAATCACACAGAGACTTGCAGAACCTTCTGGATTTTATTCTGATAACGGGGGAAGCTATAGAATTTCCGTAGGAAAATGACATGATCTAATTTACATCTTTAAAATTTTGCTCTAGTTTCTGTGTGGAGAATAAATTGCCTATTTTTTGTCTGCTTGATCACAGTTTCTGACAGGAGTGTATAAAATCTCAAATGACGATTGTTAACCTACCTATTTCTCCCTGAAAGGTTTTGATTTATATGTTTTGAGCTTGTATTATAGGCACATAAATTCTTATGTCATGCCTTCTTTTTCTATTTTTTCTTTTTTCAGTATATAACATCAGTGTTTTCTCATGTGATATTTTTGCCTTAAATTCTATTTTCTTCTATTTTAAAATCACTACCCTGGCTTTTTTGTGGTTAATATTTTCCTTTTTTGTTGTCAAATCTTTTTTAATCCAATCTGAGTGTCTATATCTGTTTTATTTAATTATATATGAACTTAATTTTTTCTCTCTTGCTTTTTGTCTTTTCTTTCCTTCAATAGACCTAGTTGAGTTCTTATTTTATTTATTATTTCTTTTTGGGACAGGGTCTCACCTTGTCACCTAGGGAGTGCAGTGATGCCAACTTAGCTCATCGTAACCTCAAATTCCTGGGCTCAAGCCATCCTCCAGCCTCAGCCTCCCAAGTAGCTGGGGCTGCAGTAATTTGCCACCATGCCCTGCCAATTTTTTAATTATTTATTTATTTTGTAGAAGTAAGGTCTTGCTATGTTGCCGCAGCTGGCCTTGAACTCTTGGCCTCCAGCAGTCCTCTTGCTTTAGCCTCCCAAAGTGCTTGGATTACATGCATGACCTACTATGCACAGCCTCTTATGACTTTAAACCTATACATTATCTTCTTGCTGCTATGCTGCTTGATCTCAGCTGAAGAACTATAGTATGTTTTCTTAATCTTCTGATTTTTTTTTTTTTTTTGAGACAGAGTTTTGCTCTTGTTGCCCAGGCTGGAGTGCAATGGCGCAACCTCGGCTCACTGCAACATCCGCCTCCCGCGTTCAAGGGATTCTCCTGCCTCAGCCTCCCTAGTACCTGGGATTACAGGTGCCTGCCACCACGCCCAGCTAATTTTTTTTTTGTTTGTTTGTTTGTATTTTTAGTAGAGATGGGGTTTCACCATTTTGGTCAGGCTGTAGAACTCCTGACCTCAGGTGATCCACCCACCTCGGCCTCCCGAAGTGCTGAGATTTCAGACATGAACCACCACACCCGGCCAATCTTCTGATTTCTGACATAGATGAGTAGAAATATAAACTAAATAATATCACATGAAGTAAAGTGTTGCTGAAAAACAAAATGTTGGCACAGAGAAATATTGGGAAAAATAGGCATCTTTGTTTGTTTGTTTGTATTAAATATAGCATGAATTGACAAGACTTCTCTAGGGAAGAGATATTTTAAAGAAAAATGTGTTTATTGCTTACAAAGGCACTAAACATGGTGAAAGCTGTTGTAGCAGGGAACAGTAAACTCCAAGATTCTAAGGCAAGAAGGAGCTTGGTGTCTTCCAAGCTGGTACCATGGAAGGCCAGTTTGGTGAAAATGTGATATACAAAGGGAGAGAGAGGAATGAAGTAAGATGGGAACAAATCATGACCAAATTTACTCAAGTTTACTAATTTACTAATATCTATCTACACAGTCCCTGTGATAAAACCACTACTTTAGCACAGACATATCCCTTTGTTATTGCCCAGTTCCAATTTTGTTAATATTTTCTAGAACTTAAGAACCTAATTTTCAGTTCCTACTAATGAACTTTCTAGTTTAATCAGGTCCTAGCAATTTTGTGCTTGTTCTTTCACTCTCTCTCTCCTCCACAATAAGTTGCTGAAGAATTTGGCTACCCCATGTTCCCCTGATATTTGTAGCGCCTTTGGGATTTGTTTATTTATTTTTCACTTACTTAAATACCTACTGCAAGGGTAATTTTATTATATGAGCTTAACAAAAATTCTGAAATCGTAAATGCCTAAGAATATTTTTATGCCTTCAAATTTGAGGAATTATCCAGCTGGATATTCTTCAATACTTTAACATTATTACTTCATTATTCTTACATCCTGCTACTACCAAAATGTTTGACAATCTGATTCTTGTTTTTATACAGATTTGCAATTTCCCTCAGAATGCATTTGGAATATTCTCATTGTCTTTGATATTCTTAAATTTCATTAAATGTGCTAGGTAAGGGTTTTCCTTTTTCCTCTTATTTAGCATCCGTCAACTCTTCTGACTTGAGGAGTCTTCTGTCTTTTGTTAAGTTTATCTTTATTAAATTTTGTGTATATTTTCTGTATCTTTAGAGCTATCATCTAGAAGATTTCTTCAACATTATCTTGCAAATTACTAATATATTCTTCAAGTATATCCAGGCTGGTATTTTTCCTTCTATTATGTTCTTTATTTCAACCATAACATATTAATGTCTAATATTACCAATTATCTGATTTAAGTTCCTGATTTCATATTGCTGCAATCTTAACCTTTCCTGCTTAAGCACAAATATACATATTATACTTATTTAAATTATAAGTCTAATTATTGTGCTTCAAATGTGTATATTGTTCAGTTTAACCCATAGTGGCATTAGTCAGGTATCTAGTGTCTGATTTGTGAGCCCCTGTTTCCCTGGAGGTATCAGCTACTCTGTGCAGTCACTGGCACTAGGGGTGGAGATAAGCACCAAGGCAGAAAACTCCAAACCCCCAACCACTATGGATAACCTCTGTTTGCTGCCACTCCCCCAGGCAAACTCATCGGTCCTTTTCACCTCCACTTTTAAGAAAGCTGGCTGAGGAGACTGTCTTTGATACTAATCTAATGGCCCAGAGGATTTAGAAAGGAAGAGGCTGCAAGCTCCAGGATGCCTGCTGCAGTTTGGTCAGCTCCACTCGTCCTCATCAACTTCTCAGCCCATCACATTTTTTTTCTTTTTTTAAAATTTGTATAAATTTATGGGGTACCAGTGAAGTTTTGTTACATGGGTAGATTGCATAGTGTTGAAGTCAGGGCTTTTAGGATATCCATCACCTGAATAACATACATTGTACACATTTTTGTTTCCTTGTTGTTTGCATTTTGCTTTGTTATGTTTTTATAGCCTTGATTGTTCATAAATAACTATCTTCCAGGTGTTGGTGGTTATTTTGATGCTGAAAGGGAAAGTAAGGATTGTCTGAAGGCAGTGAAGGAGAGGAGCTTAAAAGGATTTTAAAGATCACTAGGGGCCTCCTTCTACCACCTATCAGATTCACCAGTTCAAGGCCTGAGGAGTTGCCCAGGGTGGACCAAGTTGGGTTTTTGTTTGTTATTTCTGTTAACTCGTGGAATTCATATTCCTACTCCTTTCTTTGGTTTTTCCAAGTTTGATTTTGAAGGAGGTGGCTAGGAACCCGTGCTAGTTTATCATCATAAAAGGACTGGCAGTTTTGATTTTAGGGTTTCTTTTTTTCCTCATGTTTCTTTGATTTGAAACAATACTGTTCGTATTCTCCAGCTCCAATTCATGAATTACATTCAGACAGATTCCAAAGTTAATATTATATACATCAAGTCTGTGGTATATGGCAAGTACTTTAAGAAAACTCGTGCCTCCTATGATAAGCTACTTATTAATTTATCTAGTAAATCACAGCTTTATTTCTTCTTTATTTAGATGTTACAACATCTCACCTATTTTTGTCACCTGCATTTCCTAAAATGGCTATTTTAGGGTTAATATAAAAACAAATCTTATTTAATAGGATTCTTTCTTCTGTTAGTGTTTTGTTTGAGTATAAAAAAACTAAAGAAGTTCATCGGTTTTTCTTATAGGAACATGGCTAAATGAATAAAAAGCCAAAAAAGAAAAAGAATAACAAAATAAAAGCCTAGTGTTAAGCTGATTAAAAGGTCTGGAGATTCCAAACTGTTTAACATTAAATTAAAATGCATCTGCATTAAAATCCTGGTCAACATCCTTAGATTTAATTAGATAATACTTGCTCAATTAGGCTTTTGCTAAATGTTTAACAGGCTAATGTTGAGTAAAAATCAATGGGCAGTTATTTAATCAGTAACTCTCTGTCCAGAAATATATTCTTAGAAATAATGGAGTACATGCAAATTAGTTTCTCTAAAGATGTTTATTTCAGTTTGATGTATGTGGTTGGCTGAATTACAGCCCTTCAAAGATAGCCACTTCCTACTTCCTGGAACCTTTGACTATGTTGCCTTCCATAGCAAAAGAGATTTTGCAGATGTGATTAAGAATCTTGAGATGAGAAGATTGTCCTGGATTAAGGGGAGGAAGGAGGGCAGTGGAGGGGCAAGGACAATGTAATGACAAGAGTCAACAGAAGAGGGAGACCAGAGCGTCAAAGTCAGAAAAAGGACGTGTGACAAAAAGACCCAGAGCTTGGAGTGATGCAGTTTGAAGAGGAAGGGGCATGAGCCAAGGGATGCAGGAAACGTCAAGAAGCTGGAAAAGGCAGGGAGCTGGATTCCAGTCTCCAGAGAGAAGACAACCCTGCCCACGCCTTTGTTTTAGACTTCCGACTTCCAGAATTTTGCGGTGATAAATGTCTGTTGTTGTAAGCCACTATGTTTGTGGTAATTTGTGAAAGCAGTAATAGGAAAATATAGTTTTCAATGGTAGTTAAAAACAAATCAACTATAAAAGTTTATTAAATAAAATATGACACATCAAAACAATATGTATTATGCAGCCATTAAAATTATGTTGTAAAATAGTATTTTACCATATAAGGCAGCTATACTATTTTATTAAGTAAAAAAGAGTCTTATAAAACAAAATGTTAAATAACTTATTTTTAACAAGGAAATTATGAATAACAAAAGCTGGTATTTATTAAGTGCTTCTTGTGTGCCAGGAACTTTTAAAGAGCTTCACACCAAGCTGTGCCGTGCTGAGGGATCCCTTTTACTCCCCGCCATGACATGTGTTTACCTATGTAACAAACCTTCACATGTACCCCAAAACCTAAAATAAAAGCTACAAATAAAAAATTAAAATAAAAAATACATAGTTTAGAGAGAAAAAGATCTTCACACATCTTACCTCAATTAACTGTTTCTATGGGGTGAATAATATTATCCCAATTTTATAGATAAAGTAATTATGGCACTGAGAGGTTAAAATACATGCTCAAGATCACATGGTTAGTGTGACACATTTGAAACTAGGATATCAGACCCCTGAGCCTGCACTCTTAGTCCTCTTTGTATAAACAACCCTGGAGTAAACAAATCAAACATATTACACAGTACAAAATAGGTGAGTTATATTTTCATCTTTTCTTTATCTGAACAATAATCTTTGATTACTCCTAAAATACAGAATAAATAAATGTTTGAAAAGAACAGAAAATAAAAGTTTTAAAAGACTGTTGAGATAATCTTTAGAACATAATTCCTGTTCTCATTTTATCTTTAGAAAAAAAAATAGTACCTTTCGTCTTTCAAACTAGATTGCTATGAGGATTTTATGTAACTATGTAATTGTCTAGGAATAAAATTATGCCATGACCTGCTTGATTACATACCATTCAGAGTTTTGCAAATTTAATATATGCATACTTAAATACGAATACATTTACTTACAAATACCAATGAAAACACATATAAGAAAATATAGCATAAGAAATTAAACTAAAAATTAACCCTAAGGGAAAAAATGGCACCTGGTTAGCCATTTATGTGACCCACTCCATCACTACTTACAAGGAAAGTATCTACAAAGACACAAAAAACTATCAGAATAATATCATACTTTTAAAAATGCAATTAGTAAAACACTTGCATTGTGCTCTTTCTGAAAGTAAGTCGGATAACTATTATACTCTGCCTTTACCAGATCCCTTGTCCAAATTATAAATCTCTACTAAAGCAAAATTTTGGCAGCTATTCCCCTACTGTGAGTATTCTGCTTTTGAAGTAGACAGAGTGCTGATTCACTCAACTTAATCCATCTCAGCCTTTGCACATCTTGCTAGTAATTACATTTTCCTGAAAATAAAAGGCAGATTTACAGAGAAATGGCTGTAGCCATCAAAAGAGATAAGACACAAGAGCCTTTGTAACAATAAATAGTGATAGTGTTGTTTTCATTCATCTCATCCATTTATAAGTCTAGGTATTAGATCTAAGAGAAGATACCCTCTGCATCCAACTGCTAAAGCAGGGAACTGGGCAAGGAGCTACATCCTTCATCAACTATCCAGTCAAATGCAAGGGAAAGGGCTGAAGCAGCAAGCAAATGAACTCAGAAGAGGTGAAATCAATGAATTTCATGGTCTTTCCATTACCATTTGCTAGGTCAGCCTAGCTATCCTCATGGTCAAAGATTAATAACAGAAATAAAAACAAATTCACCATTGCTAGGCACTACAGGAAGCTAAAAAGGAAATACTTGAAGATTCAGAAAAAAATAAAAGGAACACTTACAGTGATTTACTACCAAAATAAAAACATTTGTGTTTCTCGATAAGTATTGTATTCCCGGCTCCTAAAATCTTTGTATGACAGATGGTCAGCATTCAATAAATATACATTGAATTAGTGAATAATCTTTTAGAAAATGATTCCATATCCTCAGTGGGTGGCAAGAAGTCTTTGAATCCATAAAGCATGAATGTAAGGCTATAGAAAGAATAAACTGAGACCAAAAAATATAGAGAGAGAGAAAGAGAGAAAAGAAAGCAAGAAGGCAAGCAAGAAAGAAAAAAACAGAAACAAAACAGAAACAAATGAAAACAATGTACAAAGTAAGAAAATATGAAAAATGAAAGTGCAATTGAGGGATTAATAGATGCATGTAAATAAAATTTTCCACATATATAAGAATTTTTCCATATATAGATAGATAGACAGATAGATAGATAGATAGATATATCCTACTCTAGGTCTATAATTTGTCTTTTGATGTCATGTTATTTTTTAATAAACAGAAATATTTATTATATAAAAAAATCTCTCTCTCCCCCCATGGCCCCTTCTTCCTGGTTTCTAGTTTTTATGTCTGACTTAGAAAAACCCTTATCAAACTAAAATTATCTTTCTGATTTTCCCTAATTTTATATCATATTTTTAATTTTAATCTTTTTAACCTAACTGAAATTTTTTATTATGTCTGATGAGCAATTTGTGTTTAATAAATGATATTAAAGAAAGAAACTTTGGAAGAAGTCACTGATGGTGGCTTGTAATTACAGACTAAGTAATTTGGATCATGATTCCTTCCAAAGGCATCTTAAAAGCTGAAAAATTATAAAAAATAATCTCTTTGTAGGCTTTGGAGAATTATGAAGATGGTGAGAAAATAGTGGGCAATGATCCATAAGAAGACAAACATCTCAGGCCGGGAGCAGTGGCTCACACCTGTAATGTCAGCACTTTGGGAGGCCGAGGTGGGCAGATGCTTGAGCTCAGAAGTTCAAGATCACCCTGGCTAACATGGTGAAACCCTGTCTTTACTAAAAATACAAAAATTAGCCAGGTATGGTGGCAGGTGCCTGTAATTCCATCTACTTGAGAGGCTTAGGTAGGAGAAGTGCTTGAACTGGGGAGGCAGAGGTTGTAGTGAGCCAAGATTGTGCCATTGCACTCCAGCCTGGGCAACAGAGTGAGACTCCATCTCAAAAAAAAAAAAAAGATAAGCATCTCAAACATCTCAAAAGAAGACCTTGGCATTTGGGGCTACTTTTCCCTAGAGGTATTTACCAATTTTGGAAGTAGGAGTCCAGGACCTTCCCTCTCAGAGTCCTGGAAAATACACCCTGCTTTCAATGTTTCTTCCAGCCTGAGCCCAAGGATTAAGTGTTAGCAGGAAGTAGTGGTGCTTCACGTCACCTGCAGATCATTTCAAATTTCAAATTATTTCAATACCTAGAATAGAATTAACAAGATTCCAAATTAATAGTGGTACTACTTGCTTGGCATGAGCAAGCCTAAATTCTCACTTTGCCTCAAATTATTTCTGAGAAGCACTCTTACTAATAAAAGGTCAAATGATAAAAGATAACTAGGAGTACAATGAGACAAGACAATAAAACCAGAGCCAAGTCAGCGTTCGCTCAGAAAAAGAAAGACCAATGTACGTACTCCAGGTATAAAGTATTTAATGTAAGAACTCGAGGCTTATGTCAACCCTGGAAGATCTGCAGAAACAAAAATCTGAGAAGCTTCCACTGAAAATCACTCAGCTTGAAGCACCAGAGAAGTGCTTAATAAAAGCAGCTGTAATTCTCCAGAAGTTCTCAGAAGCTCCATGAACTTTCAGTCTGCAGAACTGAAATGGATGGATCTCAAGGACTCACCAGAAAGCCACTGTGAATCTCAGGTCGGCCCACACATCTAGCTACAAATGCCTCTGGAGAATAATGACTTCTTTGACTCCTCTACCTCCCAAATCACTCCCAGAGGTCTCTCACTTAGCAGTAGGTAGGAAAGGGAATTTTGAGAACTGTGGTCCTTGGTTCCTTTTCTTGGATTCTGCTATATTTGGTTTTGCCTTTTGGAGATACTACCCCAAGCCATATTTATGCTTTCAACTTACCTTATTTGTGATTAGCCTGCTCTAGTCTCACCACCCAGCTCTTTATTGATGCTGTGATTCAACAATAATTAACATGCTCTGCTGTTTATCTGTCATCAATACAGTTTCCATCCCACATGTATCTGGTAAGGTCTTGATCTTTCCTGAAGACCACCCCACTTGTTATATACTCTAACTTTTCCTTGCCCATTCTACCTCCATCTCCTCTTCTTCCTTCTTAGAATGAGTCATTCTTTTGTGCTAGTCTCTATCATGTATGTGCAATGATCCTATTGATTTATTATGAAATAGTATTTTTTCATTAATTGTTTATATATCTACTTCACCTATAAGACCATTCTTGAGGGCAGGTACTTACTATGTCTTTCTTACTCATTTTCTTTATTGGCACTTAGCTCTCTGCCTCACTGAGGTTAGGATCCCAGCAGTTCTCTTGAATGAAATTCACTAATTCATTGCCAGCTTGGCAGTGAAATTTGTGAAACTGGATGTTTGGACTATGCCCACAAAACTGCAGTAAAGTTTCCCCAAAGAATGGTAGTCTACATCACAGAGAGTGCTATAACTGTATCATGATCAGTTGGTCATATGTTGATGTCAAATAAACAGCATATTTCAATCTCTAAGTGCCAATATTGTTTCTAATGAGAAATAGCTGGCAGATTGTGATAGGGACCATGTACACATTCATTCTAACACAGATCTTTCCAAATTTGCTTTTTCAAAAGCAGGACCATAAAAATCATACTTTTTATTAAATTTAAGTTTGGCAGCCAGGCGCTGTGGCTCACACCTGTAATCCTAGCACTTTGGGAGGCCAAGGTGGGTGAATCACTTGAGCTCAGGAGTTCAAGACCAGCTTGGGCAACATGGTGAAACCCCATCTCAACTAAAATTACAAAAAATTAGCTGGGTGTGGTGGCACACACCTGTAATTCCAGTTACTCGGGAGGCTGAGGCAGGGGAATAGCTTGAACCCAGGAGACGGAAGTTGCAGTGAGCTGAGATCATGCCACTGTACTCCAACCTGGGTAATAAAGCAAGATCCCATCTCAAAAAAAAAAAAAAGTTTGTATAATAATGGACATTATGCAGTGGTATAACCAGGTAAAATTCCCTAAAACTGACAGAGATCTCCCCTGGAATATTCCATTATTCCAGAGACTTCTCACATAATTCCAATCTTAACTGAAGATTATGGAAAATAAATGTGTTTATTTTGATGTCAATAAAAGGTTTTATGACTCACATGTTCGATCTGTAGAACACTATTTTCAACATCTTCTAATATATATGGTATTTTTGTTGTTGTCGAAGATATCACTGTAAGGGAAAAAAATCAAATGTAGTTAGTGATTTAAAAATGTGGTGCTTTTCACTTGTTGGTGGGTCATCTGGTTCTAGCCTTGCAGTTTCAGCCAAGAATGCAGCTTGAGTCATTTATGATAATGCCACGCTCCAGCACAACTTCTTTTTGCCACCTGGAGTTCAAGAACCTCACCTTTCCTCCTGAATCTAAAATAAAAGTTGAAAATATAAATTTTTTTTAAAAAAAGAACTTCATGATGTGCCTTAACAGAATGTCTGCAAGCAGTCACACTGCTGGATTTTTTTAGAAAATATTTTGGACCCAACAAACTACTAGCTTTAAAAAAAATACTCTTGAACAAATTTTTTGCTGATAAAATTTCTCCCGTATTATTTTAGCCACCAAATATTAATTAAACAACAAAGCAGGGTATAGATACGAGATTAAAATGGTCCCTTCTCTCCAAAAGATTAGAGTCCTCAGAGTCCACGCATAACACAAGAACATCAAAAATGCAAGGTTTTGTCAGTTTTAGTGTCATTTCTATTTACCTTTGTTAAGCTAGAATTCTAAATTGTTTTTAAATTACATTTTAAAATGGGAACATATAACTGTGGTTAGAAACAGGAAGTGTAAAGCAGAACCTTGAAGTCTCCTGAAAATAGGCCAAAAAAAAAAAAATCTGAAAATTTCTTGTGACAAGACATCTTCTGTCTGATCCTACTGTTCCCTGAAAATAAACTGGACAATGAAGACCATGATAAATGTTCTATCCATTCATTGAGAGTAAACACAACAGTCAACTCAAGCAGGATGAGCTATTGCTATTTAAAATGGTTGTTTTATGTTTATGGAGATGCAAATGGTGTGTTTGCACATGTACTTCCTTAAAAAATTCTGGATAATAAGTGCATGAAATAATCCCTATTGCTGCAACATTTAAACAGCACTGACACTGGGAACTTTTGAGGGGGTTGGCTGTAACTAAAAAGTGGAAGAATTGCTTAGGAGCAATAAAATAAAATGCACTTTTTTACTGCTCAAATACTCCTTCAAAATCAGTTTCAGAATCACCTACAAGATGAAGCTCATGTAATGGAAAAAATATATATTATTATAAAGCCGTATGTTATCAAGGTCAAAACTTTATCAAACCACGTGATAGTATCAAATGACACGTTATGGTTTTCAGAAGACTCGTGAACAAATGGTTCAGATGCTCTGGTTAACCAAGTACTCTAAAACTAGACAGAAGCAATGATATTAATGACTTGGGCCTTCTATTGAGGCTTGTTCTCCATATTTAGAGTGATGATGTATATAAAATGCTTAACAGTAATTAAAGAAGACATTTTCAACTTCCCACAGGAGAATTTTAGTGAGCACGTCTGCATGTGGCATGAACATTGATGGTTGCCTGAAGGGGCGTAGAAGTGTTACCCATTGTAACCCACTGGGTACAGTATCCTCCTCAGCATTCATCCAAAAACTCTAACCTCTGAGAGATTATCTTGGTATGCCCAATGGAGGAGTAAAACTAATGGCCTATAGTTATTAAAAAGTAATTTAATATGTTTTTAGACAAATTTATAATAAAATGGGAAGTATCTTTGAGAGTTTATTTATAACACTGATTTATTCTGTCTGAGACAGTAGATGGCAGTGGTCAGATTTCTACTTAGGGTTTCACTATTCTTTGTTATGAAAGAAAACAAAATTTCACAACAAAAGGGAAGACGATGAATAAAGGGGACTAGTTCACAGTTGACCTTAACAGGTTTTAATATTTTTAAGTGCTATACACGCTCCATCAATATCTTCACACGAACACTGACTGTTATCACATATGTAAAAGTTGTTGTAACAAAAGTAAATTATAGTGTTAGTGGAAGAACATCATCAGTCATCTTTAATGCCTAAAAATGCACCTTGAAAAAAATCTTTTTTTAAGATGGAAAGACTAGACAGTTCCTCTAAGTCATCCTGCCATAAGAACATCTGAACTTGTAGGCCGTAGCTAATGAAGTTCTCACCCAAAGCAAGATCCCATTTTTGGCAGCATTTTCGGCATCTCTCTTCAATCATATCCTTGAAAGAACCTTTTACGCAATTAAAAAACATTGTAATTTGCATTTGTATCATTATTTTAGTCTACATTACTAAATATTATGACATCAAGAGTGACATGGGAATTTTCCCATATACTAAAATTCAGAGACAGAATCAATTTGCCTTAATTCTGTGGACTGTTCTGAAGTTGCTAGAATCAGAGCCATAGCATTGTGTCCAGTAACCAACATTAAGATAGACCCAGCGGAATTACAACCTTTGTGTGCCTTAGACACTTTTACCTTGGTAGACCCCTCTTCCAAAAAAATATTAAAATTGTATTTTGTGACTATTTTAGCATATAGCTAAATATAATCTAATCTGGGTTCATTATGATATGTTCATTTTTATTATATTAATTTTTCTAATTTTAAAATTAAAATCAATATGCTTTCTTGGGCCTTTGAAAATATCATAGGCCCTAAGCCCTATGTATACTGTGCCCACTAAATATATTGACCCTGCTGATAGAATGTCTTTATTCTAGCCTATGGTTATTAGAAAGTAATTTAATATGTTTATAGACAAATTTATAATAAAATGGGGAGTATCTTTGAGAGTTTATTTATAATGCTGATTTATTCTGTCCTAAGCCCTACATATAATGTGTCCACTAGATAAATTGACCCTGCAGATACAATGTCTTTATTCTAGCATGTTAGGAACTTAAAACATGATTTTTAGATTCAAATCCCCTCCTTACAGAATCTGGCTTGTTCCTAAGTAAGTCTGAGGGCAGCTGAGTTCTCTGTAGGTGGGGCACAGACTGGCTAGGGTGTTGGGGAAATCTCCTCCATTTCTTCAAAGAAAACATTTTAACTTTCATCTCTTTTATATTTAAGCATTCTTTGTAATGTTTAATTTGGAAAAAGGGGCCTCTCTGCCTTAGCATTTTTTTTGGAAAATCATTGATATGAACTGCATACATTATTTTAAAATAGTATCCAGTTACTGTATTTCAAAGTATCTTTTCATTAACTTGATCTTCTGTATACATCTGGGAATGTACTGAGCAACCTGTTCTCAGCAAAATCATTATATATGCTGTGAAAATTACATGTGGGAGTACATTTATTATTTTCTCAGGAAAAGGCAAATAGAGATGGTCTTACACATGTTCTTTGCTTTAAACTTCTTCCTGTTTGTTTCTTAAACATTTTGTCAGGCTTTTACAGCATTGAAAGTGCCTTTAGATTCCATTGCCTATGAAAAATAGGGTAGTGAGAGTACTCGGTTTATTTTTCAGTGTCCAACCTCCAGTTAGACAATGCAAATTCATGTATCACAGCTGATTGCATTTGTCAGCTGTTTGATGTTTTTGGCAGGTTTTTTTTTTTTAGCTGCCCCATTTTTTCAAGTACATGAAAGCTTTGACATAACTGTGTTAATAGCTCAAAGTTCTGATAAACAATCTAGTAGTAAGAGGCTAATATTAAAGTCTAAAGATTTTTAGTTTCTATCAATTTTTATATACTTGATTCTCACTTCTGAATATGAGATCATAGATATTAGTATGAGCTTATAGATATTAGTCTATGTTGAAATCAGAAAGTTTCAGACATAGAAGAGATCTGGGGACACAGCATGTTGGAGAGAGCACCGGGCCAGGAGAGACATGGTCTTAGCCCTGCCACCTATTGCTCACTCTTGGGTTAGTCATTTATCCTCCACAAGCTTCAGCTCCCTTGCCAGTAAAACCCATGATTACAAAGATGAAAATAAGACAATTAGAGACAAGCAATGTTGCAGACGAGATGATCCAAAATCATTCAGAATATAAAAACATAGAAATGCTAGATAAAAATATAACAAATGTCCTTATTTATACTCAGCTGTGCTAGGAAAAAGAAAAGAAAAATCTCCAGCAGTCAGAAAGGAAGAGAGAAACATAAGCCAGAGAAATTGGCCTGAGAGCTGACAGTGTGGCTGCCCTGGGGGGTGGTCAATTGTGATCATCTAGTGGCATGGGTGTCAGTGCCCAGGCAGAAACAGAAGATAAAGCAATGGGCCTGAGTGGGATGTACACTTAAACAGCCCTAAATTTAAAAAAAAAAAAAGATGATTTAAAATACTATAGTCTCTGTGTAAGCATCCACTAGGAAAAAATATCCAACTATCCACACAGAGAGATAAAAAGAAGCTTGACTTTTTATTTTGGCCTGAATTCTGTGTATACAAGAAAAAACAAATTCTCTGAGTAATGTAATCACAGACTTATATTACATTCCAGTTAGAAGGTTAAATTTGTATTGTTCGCATGACCTGGGAATCCCCTAGTTAAGAAACATTTTTTTTTCCAGGCCAATAATAACCCGTGGCAAACAAACACAATCTCTCTGAAGAAGGGGTGAGGTTACTGTAGTGCAGACAGTCTCATCCTTAGTGGTGATGAGACCTTGACTCCTCTTTCCCATATTCGCCTCGGAATGCCGGCCTTAGCGTGTGCCTTCAAACAAGAGATTGTACGATTTTTTTTTTCTCAGTGAACTGACAAAACAGAAAGAATAGCTGCAGAATTGAGAAAATTTTCCCAAAAACAATCCGGCCTGAGTACCCTAGAGGGAAAGCCACCACTAGCCGGAGACACACATAGACCTAATCAGCTTTTGAGTGACTCGTGTGTAATACAACTAATATCCAGAGATCAACAGATATTTGAAGAAAATTTCTATCAGAGACAGAGAGAGATGGTAACAGACGGACTTAGAGCAAGTAGAGACAACTAAAGCCGCAGAGGGCTGAAAGGGAAGATTCTGGGACTAGAAAGGAATGTGCTTGGATATTACAAATATGAGAGCAGAAATAAAAAATAATTTGGAAGTTTGGGGGGAAAAAGGAAAAGAAAACTTCCAGAAAGTATGACAAAAAGAAAACAGAAGAGAAAGAGTTAGAAAATTTAAGAATTAATTCAGGAGTTTAAGCATCCAAATAATAAGAGTTCCAGGATGAGAGAACAAAGAAAACAATACTTGAAATAAGATGAATAAGAAATAAAAACAGTACTAGAAACAATAAGAGTTCCAGGATGAGATAACAAAGAAAACAATATGTGAAATTTCATTATTTGAAATTATCAAGGAAATAATTAAAGAAAATATCCAAAAACTTAAAGACATAATTTCCAGATATCATGGACCAACTGTGTACCTAGCAAAATGAATGGTGGAAACAAATGCTACATCTTACACATACCAAAAAAGGAAGAAAAAAAAGATTTTATTCCAAGAATCAAGAATCAGGATGGCTCCAAACTTCTCATAACCCTGGAACTGTTTTTTAAAAAGGAGCAATTACTTCACATTTTTGAAATAAAGTTATTTCTAATCCAGAATTCTATATCCAGTCAACCATCAATTGAATGGCATGATAGCATAAAAATATTTTCAAAAATTAAAGTCTGTCCTATGCTATGTAATTAGATTTGTATAAAACTCTAGAAAATCCAAACTAATCTGTAGTATTAAGTAATAGGAAGAAATCAGCAGTTGCAAGGGGAAAAGGGAGAAGAAGGAAGATACACTGCATGGGCAAGAAAATACTTGTGGGTGATTGACATGCTCACTCACTTGACTATGTGGATGGTTTCAAACATCTACACATTTCTCAAAACCTACTAAATTGTATGCTTTAAATATGTTGTTTATTGCATGTCAATTATATATCAATAAAGCTATTAAAAACTTTTTAAAGTATCAGAATTTTGCATCCCATTCTCTGATACTGACATCTGTATTTTTTTGAAAAAAAGAAAAGCATCTAGAAAAATGAAGATACTGGATTCAGGAAAAAGGGCTTCCAAAATAGGAGAGACACAAAGGGAATCCCCAGAATGATGGCAAAGAAAGTTGTCAGGGCAAAGCAACAGCTTGAAATCATGCCTAAAAAGCCAAAATTTCAGATCACAGAATAACAGAAGGCTCCAGAGGAAAGTACTATGAAAAATAAAATAAAATTAATAGATTTTCTGATGTATTCGAGTGTGGAGAGAAAATATAACTTCTAGCAAGATGAGGGATGAATTTCAGGGAAGATCATAGAAAATTAAGCAAAAAGCAAAAAGACAGCTAGTAGCAAAAAGTTAGCATAGCAGGTGACTTAATATTCGTGTAGCCAAATTATTATACAATCTTATTTGGAGAACAGAAGAAAGAGATGGATGGGCAAGGGAGGAATTCAGGAAGAATCAGAAAGACAATTAAATTTCCACAGTAACAAGTCAATAAACAGCATCCAATTAAATAAATAGTGATAATAAAACCAAGATCATCATATTTTTAGGAATACAAAGTGTAAATACCTAAAGAAATATAATACCTCAATGAGCTGAAGGTGATGTGTCTACAGAGGAAGAATCAGAGTAAAAATTGTAACCTAGGTCTACTTCGGATTACATAATAGATGAGAAAGAATGGGGAAACATGAGTCAGAGAAAAATGGGAATTTTTTTGAATTTGGATTCTTTAATAGGCTCAAAATTAGTGTCATACAGAGTGTTTATTCACAGGCTTGAATGAGAATTGAAGAAATTCTGACAAGTTTAATATCCGTCTGTGATTTAAGTCTGGCAAAATACAGGTCATTGAAACAGACATTTTAATTGAGTTTTATAAAACTATACAAATCTTTCAAGTGATCATAAACCAGTTTCTCATTACACATGCTTTAACGCAACTTTTTGAAAGTCAAACAATTACAGTTTTTTTTTTTTAAGTTTTACTTTAAGTTCTGGGGTACATGTGCAGAACGTGCAGGTTTGTTACATAGGTATACATATGCCATGGTGGACTGCTGCATCTATCCACTCGTCATCTAGGTTTTAAGCCCCTCATGCATTAGGTCTTTGTCCTAATGCTCTCCCTCGCCTTGACCCCCACCCACCGACAGGCCCCGGTGTGTGACATTCCCCTCCTTGCGTCCATGTGTTCTCATTGTTCAACTCCCACTTATGAATGAGAACATGCGGTGTTTGGTTTTCTGTTCCTGTGCTAGTTTGCTGAGAATAATGCCTTCCACCTTCATCCATGTCCCTGCAAAGGACTTGAACTCATTATTTTTTATGGCTGCATAGTATTCCTTCGTGTATATGTGCCACATTTTCTTTATCCAGTCTATCATTAATGGGCATTTGGGTTGGTTCCAGGTCTTTACTATTGTAAATAGTGTTGCAGTAAACATACATGTACATGTGTCTTTATAGTAGAATGATTTATAATTCTTTGGGTATATACCCAGTAATGAGATTGCTGTGTCAAATGGTATTTCTGGTTCTAAATCCTTGAGGAAACGCCTCACTGTCTTCCACAATGGTTGAACTAATTTACAGTCCCACTAACAGTGTAAAAGCATTCCTATTTCTCCACATCCTCTCCAGCATCTGTTGTTGTTTCCCGACTTTTTAATAGTCACCATTCTGACTGGTGTGAGATGGTATCTCATTGTGCTTTTGATTTGCATTTCTCAAATGACCAGTGATGGTCAGCTTTTTTTCGTATGTTTGTTGGCTGCATAAATGTCTTCTTTTGAGAAGTGTCTGTTCATATCCTTTGCCCACTTTTTGATGGGGTTGTTTGTTTTTTTCTTGTAAATTTGTTTAAATTCCTTGTAGACTCTGGATATTAGACCTTTGTCAGATGGGTAGATTGCAAAAATTCTCTCCCATTCTGTAGGTTGCCTGTTCAGTCTCATGATAGTTTCCTTTGCTGTGCAGAAGCTCTTTAGTTTAATTAGATCCCATTTGTCAATTTTGGCTTTTGTTGCAATTGCTTTTGGTGTTTTGGTCATGAAGTCTTTGCCCATGCCTATGTCCTGAATGGTATTGCCTCGGTTTTCTTCTAGGGTTTTAATGGTTTCAGATTTTACATTTAAGTCTTTAATCCATCTTGAATTAATTTTTGTATAAGGTGTAAGGAAGGGGTCCAGTTTCTGTTTTCTGCATATGGCTAGCCAGTTTTCCCAGCACCATTTATTAAATAGGGAATCCTTTCCCCATTGCTTGTTTTTGTGAGGTTTGTCAAAGATCAGATGTATACTTTTAAGATAACAGTGTTTAATGAAATTCATGAAAATCATGAATCCTTAGATTTAGGAACATTTATACCTTCTGAGTAAAAATCTAGACTAGAGAAATGTAGTGAATGCAGTACACAAAAGACAATGAGGAAGAGCAGAACAAGAAAGATGGCTGACTCTAAATAAACTAATACCATATTTTTCAATGAAAACAATAAAATCCAGAGAACAACAGCATACTATTATGAAAAGTTTTTATAAATTGTTAATATAAAATGATATATCCAGCTAAATCATTTTTTTTCTTTTCTTGATACTTTTTATTTTAAGTTCCAGGGTACATGTGCAGGATGTGCATGTTTGTTACATAGGTAAGCATGTGCCATAGTGGTTTGCTGCACCTATCAACCCATCACCTAGGTATTAAGCCCAGCACACATTAGTTATTTTTCCTAAAGTTCTCCCTCCTCCCACATTCCCCCGACCATCAGGCCCCAGTGTGTGTTGTTCCCCTCCCTGTGTCCATCAGTTCTCATTATTCAGTACCCACTTAGAAGTGAGAACATGCAGTGTTTGGTTTTCTCCTCCTACATTAGTTTGCTGAGGGTAATGACTTCCAGCTCCATCCATGTCTCTGCAAAGTACATGATCTCTTTCCTTTTTATGGCTGTATATTATTCCATGGTCTTGATTGTAGAATGATTTATATTCCTTTGGTTACATACCCAGTAATGAGATGGCTGGGTCAAATGGTACTTCTGGTTCTGTGTCTTTGAGGAATTGCCACACTGTCTTCTACACTGGCTGTACTAATTTACATTTCCACCCACAGTGTAAAAGTGTTCCTATTTCTCTGCAACCTCACCAGTATCTGTTATTTCTTGACTTTATAATAATCACCATTCTGACTGGCATGAGATAGTATCTCATTGTGATTTGCATTTCTCTAATGATCTTTTATGACATTGAGCTTTTTTTCACGTTTATTGGCTGCATGAATGTCTTCTTTTGAGAAGCATCTGTTGATGTCCTTTGTCCACTTTTTAATGGGGTTGTTTGTTTTTTTCTTGTAAATTTGTTTAAGTTCTTTGTAGATTCCAGCTATTAGACCTTTGTCAGATAGATAGATTATAAAAATTTTCTCCCACTCTGTAGGTTGCCTGTTTGCTCTGATGATAGTTTATTTTGCTATGCATAAGCTATTTGGTTTAATTAGATCAATTTTAGCTTTTGTCGCAATTGCTTTTGGTGATTTTGTCATGAAATGTTTGCCCGTGCCTATGTCCTGAATGATATTGCCTAGATTTTCTTCTAGGGTTTTTACAGTTTTGGGTTTTACATTTAAGTCTTTAATCCATCTTGGGTTAGTTTTTGTATAACATGTAAAGAAGGGGTCCAGGGTTCAATTTTCTGCATATAGCTAGCCAGTTCTCCCAGCACCATTTATTAAATAGGGAATCCTTTCCTCATTGCTTGTTTTTGTAAGGTTTGTTGAAAATCAGATGGCTGTAGATGTGTAGTCTTATTTCTGAGTTCTCTATTCTGTTCCATTGGTCTATGTGTCTATTTTTGTACCAGTACCATGCTGTTTTGGTTACTGTAGCCTTGTAGTATAGTTTGAAGTCCAGAAGCACGATGCCTCCAGCTTTGTTCTTTTTGCCTAGGATTGTCTTGGCTATATGAGCTCCTTTTTGATTCCATATGAATTTTAAAGTGGCTTTTTTCTAATTCTGTGAAGAATTTCCATGGTAGTTTAATGGGAATAGCATTGAAACTATAAATTACTTGGGGCGATATGGCCATTTTAATGATATTGATTCTTCCTATCCATGAGCATGGAATGTTTTTCCATTTGTTTGTGTCCTCTCTTATTTCCTTGAGCAGTGGTTTGTAGTTCTCCTTGAAGAGGTCCTTCACTTCCCTTCTTAGCTGTATTCCTAGGAATTTTCTTCTGTTTATAGCAATTGTGAATGGGAGTTCATTCATGATTTGGCTCTCTGCTTGCCTCTTGTTGGTGTATAGTAATGGTTGTGACTTTTGCACATTGATTTTGTATCCTGAGACTTTGCTGAATTTGCTTATCAGCTTAAGAAGCTTTTGGCTGAGACAATGGGGTTTTCTAGATATAGAATCATGTCATCTGCAAACAAAGACAACTTGAGCTCATCTCTTCCTATTTGAATACCATTTATTTATTTATTTCTCTTGCCTGATTGCCCTGGCTAGAACTTCCAATACTATTTTGAATAGAAGTGGTGAGAGAGGGCATCCTTGTCTGGTGCCAATTTTCAAATGGAATGCTTCCAGCATTTGCCTATTCAGTATGATATTGGCTGTGGGCCTTCCATAAATGTCTCATTATTTTGAGGTATGTTCCTTCAATACCTAGTTTGTTGAGAGTTTTTAACATGAAGGGATATTGAATTTTATCTAAGCCTTTTTCTACATCTCTATTAAGATAATCATGTATTTTTGGTTTTTAGTTCTGTTTATGTGATGAATTACATTTATTGATTTGTGTATGTGGAACCAGCCTTGCATCCTGGGGATGAAGGCAACTTGATCATGGTGGATAAGCTTTTTATGTGCTGCTGGATTCTATTTGCTAGTATTTTACTGAGAATTTCTGCATTGATGTTCATCAAGGATATTGGCCTGAAGTTTTTTTGTTGTTGTTGTGTCTCTGCCAGGTTTTGGTATCAGGATGATTCTGGCCTCATAAAATGAGTTAAGGAGGAGTCGCTCCTTTTCAATTGTTTGGAATAGTTTCAGAAGAAATGGTACCATCTCCTGTTTGTACCTCTGGTAGAATGTGGCTGTGAATCTGTCTGGTCCTGGGGTTTTTTGATTGGTAGGCTATTAATTACTGCCTCAATTTCAGAACTTGTTATTGGTCTATTCAGGGATTCAACTTCTTCCTGGTTCAGTCTTGGAAGGGTATATGTGTCTAGGAATTTATTTATTTCTTCTAGATTTTCTTGTTTATTTGCATAGAGGTATTTATAGTATTCCCTGATGGTTGTTTGTAGTTCTGTGGTGTCAGTGGTGATATCCTCTTTGTCATTTTTTATTATGTCTGTTTGATTTTAATTTCTTTTCTTCTTCATTTGTCTAGCTAGTGGTCTATTTTATTATTTTTTTTTCAAAAAATAAAAACAGCTCCTGGATTCATTGGTTTTTTGAAGGGTTTTTTGTGTCTCTATCTCCTTCAGTTCTGCTTTGAGCTTCATTATTTCTTGTCTTCTGCTAGCTTTGGGGTTTGTTTGCTCTTGATTCTCTAGTTTTTTCAGTTGTGATGTCAGGATGTTGACTTGAGATCTTCCCAGCTTTCTGATGTGGTCATTTAGTGCTATAAATTTCCCTTTTAACACTGCTTTAGCTGCATTCCAGAGATCCTGGCATGTTGTCTCTTTGTTTTCATTAGTTTCAAATAACTTCTTGATTTCTGCCTTAATTTCATTATTTACTCAGGAGTCATTCAGAAGCAGGTTGTTCAATTTCCATGTAGTTGTGTGGTTTTGAGTGAGTTTCTTAATCCTGAGTTCTAATTTGATTGCACTGTGGTCTCAGAGAGTGTTTGTTATGATTTCAGTTCTTCTGCATTTGCTGAGGAGTGTTTTGCTTCCAATTAGGCAAACAATTTTAGAGTAAGTTCCATGTAACACCAAGAAAAATGTATATTCTGTTGTTTTGGGTAGAGAGTCCTGTAGATACCTATCAGGTCCACTTGATCCAGGGATGAGTTCAAGTTCTAAATATCTTTGTTCATTTTCTGACTTGACGATCCATCTAATATTGACAGTGGGGTATTAAAGTCTCCCACTATTATTGTGTGGGAGTCTATGTTTCTTTGTAGGTCTCTAAGAACTTGTTTCATGAATCTGGGTGCTCCCGTATTTAGGATAGTTCAGTTAAATTATTTTTCAAGAGATAAAATAAAATGAATTCTGAAGGCATTTACTACATAGATTATCACTAAAAGAACTTTAAAAATTTACTTATTCAAGAAGAAAATTAAGTACAAAATGTCATGAAATACAAAAATAAATTATGAATGAACAAAAGAGTAAAGCTAAAAATAAACCATCTATTGTAAGACAGTAGCAAAAATAATAATTAAGGTATTTGAAATGATAAGCATTCAGCAAGAAATCAGTGAATGACTTTAGAAATGTAAACAGCAATCTTAAAATCATAAAAATAGAATATGTAACTTCCAAATGCATGTGAATGGGAGGAAGGGAGGGTGACAAGGAGAGACGTACATAAATTAAATTTGAACAAGATAGTAGAAAGCAGGAAGAGAAAAGAGGCAAAGAAAAGAAGCATGGCCAGTAAGAAGTACATAAAAAGATAATAGAAATAAATAGAGATCTATATGACTAATCACAGTTTATGTATACAAATCATACTCAATGTTTAATGACAGATTGTCATGAAACAGAGATTAAATTGACAGATTGTAAAAGTGACTCAAGAAAGCAAAATTCAGCTGTATGGAATTTACAAGTGACTTACCTAAAGTCTAAGAAAGACACTGATGATCGAAAGTAAATAGATAGAAGAAATAAATAACAGGCCAATAAATGGCAAAAGAAAGTTGGAGTTGATATACTAATATCAGACAAAATTGACTTTATGGCAGGAATAATTATCAAAGATGAAGAGGAACACTATAGAATGAGAACAATTCACCCAAAAGATCTCTTAATTCTTAAGTTGTATGCACCAATAACCTAGTCTTAAAAATATAGAGTAAAAGTTATCAAAATTTCAGGAAGAAATAGAGGAATAGAGGCCTCTATCCTGTTGTATACCTAATATATTTTATAATTTAAAAATGAGAGAATTTAATGTTCTTGAGTAGGTTTTACAATCTCTGAACTGCTTCAAGACAGAACTTTAAAACATCACACAAACTTCATCTGCCCCAAATTTTCCTTTTTTCTTGCACTTTTTCATTTTGTTTTCCCTGGAAAGAACTCTCTATAGCTGCTGACATGATTTCTATTTCAATTATGTTTTGAACATCCTCTAGTCAGGCTTTCTACCATCATGTTTCAATGATCAAGGTGAACAATGAATTCCACATTGCCAAATAGTTATTAGTGTTTATGTCACCATATATTTAACACAAGGGTTCTCTCTATCCTTCTCCAAGTGCCTTGTCTTTGTCACCTGATTTCCAAGGCCTCACACTGTTGACTTTCCTCCCACCAGACTGATTTCTATTCGTGGTGGTTCTTAATGATTTATCTTTACCTTTCTGAACTCTAATATCAGAGTGCATTGGGATGTATCTTTGTCTCTCTTTCCTATCTATACTCAATTCCTAGGTTATCATATCAATTCCGTGGTTTAAAACACCATTTATATAATGTGATTCCAACATTTATAACTCCAATATTATATATCCAACTACATACCCATCATCTTTACTTGGATTTCTAATAGCCATCTCAAACTTGTGTTTCCAAACCCAAACTCTAAAATTCACACTCAGCTGTCCAAAGAAAATCCTCATTTAGCCCTGAGTGCTCCTCATCTTCAAATCCACTCATCTAGTTCCTCAGAACCAAACCTTGATGTCTACCTTCTTTCCTTTCTTTTTCTCCTATCTGACATTCAAACTGTCCCATAATCAGCTGGCCAGCAAATTACATAAACTTGTCCTTCAGCATATGTCCTAAATCCAACCACTTTTCACCTCCTCTATCACTATCACCCTACACACAGCTCCTATATCTCATGCTACAGTTACAGTAACCTGCTAACTAGTCTACCATTTCTACTTCTACCTTCATAAACTCTATTCTCTACACAATTAAGAAAATTTTCAAATATAAATCCGATCATGTCACTACCATGCTCAAAGCTCTTCAATGGGTTTCCATCAAACTCAGGAAAATAATCCAACATTCTCACCACATGCTACAAGATATACATAACCTGGCCCCTGGCTATTTCTCTGAACATTTTTCTTCTCACTCTGTCTCTCACCTGCTCTGCTCCAATCATATCAGAGCATGTTCATGTCTTCTTAGCTGGTTCATGTCCGCTTACAAGAGCACTCACTGTTCTCTCTGCCTAGAGTGCTCTTTCCAATGCATGAATCACTCCCTGACTTCAGTTGCCTCTTCAGAGAGGCCTCCGTTAACCACTCTATTTAATAGTGACCTCCATCACCAATGACTCTCCATCCCCTTACCTTGATTTTCTCTAATATTACTTAGCACTACCTGACGCATTTTCTTTTTTCTATTTTTTAAATTTCCTGTGTCCAACCTTCCCCCCTTTGATAATACATGAACTGCATGAGGGAAAGAACTCCGTTTTATTTACTGTTATATCTTCAATTCCTAGAACAACACCAGGAACATAATTGGAGCTCAATAAATATGTCTGTAGTGTTTGCTGAATTAACACATTTGGACTTCAGGCAGGCAACTGGTACACATTAAAAGTTGGATGAGAAAATATTACTTGGAAATGTGCATACAAATGAGGTCACCCAGTGTCTTCCCCTTTCATTAAAGAGTAAAACATCTCTAAACTTTTATGGAACACTTAGAAGAAATAAAAGGTATATTGAAAGATACAGTCAAGGTTCCTGACCTCATGTACGAAATTCAGAATAAGTACTATAGAGCACATAAGCAAGGTTATATGTCACAGTGTTACTGGAAACGGGGACTTTTAGATAGGGGAAATAACAAGGGCTTGAGATGAAGTTAATTGATGGGCAAAAGGAAGCTACTCTGCCGAGAGCTGGAGGAGAGACATCACAGTCAGAAACAAAGAGTAAATGCAAAGTCACTCTTCCAGGAGAGGTCTTAGTGTGTTGAAGGAACAGAAAAGAAGTGAATATGGCTAGCTCATGGTGAATACAGGGAGAATCGTAGATGACATCACAAAGACGTATCTCATGTGTGTCTTTGCCAGCCACTGTAAAGTGTTTGAATGTTATTCTAAATAAAACAGGGAGCTATAGAAGTGTTTTAGTTAGGGAAGACAACAACATCTGTTGAGATAATGTCAGTTTGTTGTGAAAACCACTGAATTAGGAGTAAATGCAGAATATTATGGGAGCAACTTGAGAGGCATCTAAAAAAGCCCAAGAGACTCAGAGAAGCCTTCCTAGATGAGATAGTGTCTGAAAGATAAATAGGCGTTATCCATCTGCACATGACGGCAGAACATTCTAAAAAGAGGGAATAACATGTGCAAAAGCCCCATAGTAAGAAATCAGGAGACTAAAAATAGTTCAGAATGAGTCAGGCATAGTATCTAAGAGAGAAAGGGAAGAGGCTGCATGACCAGGGGCCAGATCATAGAGCCTAGTGGGCCACAGTGAAAGGCCATGACATTGTCTTTAGGGAAATGGAGTAGCATTGAAAATAATCCAATTAGGAAACTGCTGATCTCACATGGTCCAAAAATAATGCCTTGGACTAACTTTAAAAAAAAAAAGTGGAAATGGAGAATGTGAATAGACTATGAGACTAAGGAGGAAAAAGTAACAAAATTTGATAATGGCTTAGATGTGAAGATAGTGTAAAGGGAAAGACATCATGATAAAACCTAGATTTTTTTGTTCAAAATGGTGGGGCTGACGCCATCTACTTATCTCCAGTTTCCTTTAAAATGCCACTAAAGTATGACTAAAGGAATTTTTATAGGTATAAAACCACTTTAAAAAAAAGAATAAGAAAGACTATTGCAGTAAAAAAAAAAAAAAAAAGTATGGTACTTGAAAGACAGAGAGAGCTGCAGGAATTAAAGAGGCAGTGGAGAAAGCAGACACCTAAGGTGGCAGTAGGAAAACTAACACTCAGCTTACAAGGAATTCCCAGAAGGTAAACTGATGACCTTTGGAACCAGGGGAAAATGTGAAACAGAAAGTACTAGGGCTGGTTGAAAATCTGTTTTAGAAGCAGTTAAACCCTCAGATCATATTGTTTGCATGTTCTAAGAGAAAATTCTACAAATATATAGAATATAGTGACAGCAAATTTTGTAAGTACACAGACTAGCAAACAACAATCCAAAAACATAACAATGAACTCCAAGGACCACTTCCACCTGGTTTCAAATGGCACCCAAAACAAGCCATTCATTCATTTGTCCATTTATTCATCAAAAACATATTACAGCAATATAATGTGATGATTACATCATTGATTTTGGAACTAAACTTCTTCAATTCTTACTCTGATAAGTGTCAGACTGGGATACTGTTTTCTGTGTGGCTTTAGATAGGACATGTCACCTCTTTTTACTTCAGTTTCCCCTTTATAAAATAGGACTATAAGCATATTCACCTCATCTAGTCATTATGAAAATCAAATTAATATTTTGAACTCCTGGCATACAATAAGCGCAACATAGTGCTTCTTTCTACGACGACAACATATCCAGTTGTTTCAGATTCTGAGATTAGCAGGAAATAGGCAGTTTCATGGACATTCTAGAGTGGAAGACACACAAATTGACCAAAGGCTAACGAATACACATGGTGAGCTTAGACAGTGATAAATGCTATGAAGAAAATGAATTACCTATTGTGAAATTTTTTAGATATCTGTTTTCCGATTAAATAAATAAGTAAATGAAAAGTTTTTAATTGGCATTGTATTATTTTTCTGTGGAATTTAATTTTCAGCAACAATCTTAAGAAAGAAGAGAACTAACATAGTACATGTACTATGACACTTTACACCTGATTTAATATAAGCTTCATCGTCACATATAATGCAGGCAGTATTATCTTTATTTTACAGACAAAGAAACTAAGACTCAGTAAAATTCAGTAACCTTCAGGGGTCTTGAGAGCCATAATACTAATGAATGGCAGAGCAGGAATTCAAACAGGTTTGTCGGACTCCAAAGTCCTGCCACAAAGTCTCATGTTTTTTGAATACCTTAGTATTTTTCATTGTATAAGTATTTACTTCTAACCTTTAACTTATAAAGTAGCTTTGTTTTCCCTTTTTATCCTTTTTATTAGTTGCATTAGGTTTATTAGTTTAATAACTACTTTTAAAAGATGTAAATGCTTATGTTTAGTTATAGAGATTTCCATACAGCTTTTTAAATATCAACTTCACACTTCTCAGTGTGACCTCAAAAAATACGTGTGTTTATAAACACCGTGTGCCATGGCCTTTTCTAAAATCTTCTGTTTATTCACTCATTGTACTGCAACATATTAACTTTAACACCTACCCATACCTTGTCATTAATCAGAGCTTACATCCTAAAGATCTACCAAGGACTATTTATTTATCTTCTTTATGAAAGGACTTCTGACTTGCTGAGTCAGAAATCACCTTCTCATAAATGTAAATGGTAGTACATATTTTTGTCTCTAGTAATCAGGAACTGGGTTGTGCTTATTCAGCTGCTCATTTTGCCCTTACCCTCACTTGGGTCCTGTCTAGGTTTCTTGAGGTGGAAACTAGATTATAGTCTTTCAGCAATTGTATCAAGCACACAATGACAGAACCAGGCATGAACAAGGAGAGACTCCACAGGGTATCATGGAAGGTGGTGGGGGTGGGGGTCAGTTAGCTGCATTTGAGAAAAAGTCCCATGCGGTTTTTTGTGTGTGTTCTGTTTATTTGTTCTTTTATTGTTATTCATTAAAACTATCAGACTAAGAAGTGATGAAGTACTTCTGGGGTCCTTCTGCAGATGGACCTACAGCCTCAGCTACTGGAGGCAAGCAAGGCTTAGAGTCTACATTGCGGATGCTATTAATATCCTAAAATCTATTATTTAAAATTTCACCAGATCAATCTCTGGTTGATAGATTTGGAAACAAAACACATAGATATCACCAATTATTTTTCCCAATAGCCTTTCTTTTGTACAACGTGTTTTGATTTACAACTCTCTGCCTATGAATTGCTCTTTCATTGTAGCATTAGGCATTCCTGTGGGTTTAAAAGACAGTAAACTTAGGGTAGCTAGATTCCAAAACTACTCCAGGAAAATGTCCTTTTTGTATGATATAAGTCAATGTGAGGGCTCGAGTAGCCTATTTCAGTGCAGAGAATCTATTCATTTTAATGGAATATCCAGTCTAATGGAGCGTATTGTGCTCAAAGAAAAACTCATTCTCAGGAATGTGCTGAACCAGGTACATAATTCACCAGAAATAAAGTGAAGCTCAGCATATTCTAGAAAAAAAATAAATCACATAAGCCTTGGATCTCAAGCTATGCATTCAAATTAAATAGTAGTTTGCCTTCAACAACCATGATTATTTTTAGAAAAGCAAAAAATATTATCACATTGGGAAAATAGGTTGCAGTGAACTCCTTGCTCCTGTAAGGTTTTTTTTTCCCCCCCAAAGATTGTGTCTGTAGCAATACCTTGTAGGCATAACAGGGAAGGATGGAAAGGGATTTAAAAATTGTTGTCATTGTGCGTTTGCATGTTTCAGTTTTTTCAAACATCCAAATTCCACGTTCTTTTTTGATCTTATATCCATTCTTCTTTGAACTGCTATTTAATACTAGAGTTGTAATTTTATATATACGCTGTTATTTTATATATTTCTTCTCCTTCTTCTTCTCCATGATAATTTTCAGCTCCTTGTTTTTTTTTTTTTCCAACAACATTTGCTTTCCTCTCTAGTTTTTTTTTTTTTTTTTTTTTAGCTCATGGGCTATAATTTGCTACCCCTGCTATAGAATGGGGGTACTATTACTAGGCTATAGAATGGCAAAGTGAATAACGTCTTCACAATTAACTAGAAGAGATGCAAAAATGCTTAACGTGCCTAGTTTTATGCATCAAATTTATTCAAATGTTTCAGAAACAGTATGTCTTAAAATTGCTGATTCACCAACGTTCAGAATATGAATAAATTGAACACAGAACTCCTAATCCTTAGACAGTGTTCTGTACATGTCCAAAATTAGTCTCACTAATTGTCTAACAATCAAGCCTAATATCTTGAAACTAGGAACTATATGAAGGTACATTTCTACTTGGTCTTAGTTTCCTATCTTTTAAGAAGAAAAATAATTTTTCTTTACAGTTAGCCTGGAAATATTTTTATTAACTAAATGATTAATTTCCAAAAATTGAATCCCTAATGGAAAGAGGAAAAATCCCAAGTTTTATTTTTATGTTAATAGAAAAACTTTATTAGGTAATATTCTTTCCTGTAGATCAAAACTTATCAAACACTTTTCTGAATTTGCTTCCTTTCTTGTGGGCAACAGAAGTTTGAACCTTCTCTTTTTTTCTTAGTTTAGCTAAAGGTTTGTCAATTTTGTCTTTTTTAAAAAAACCAACTCTTCATTTTAATTATCTTTTCTATTTTTTTCCAACAATTATTTTATTTATTTTTCTCTGATCTTCATTATTTCCTTCTTTCTGTTAACTTTGGACTTCTTTTGTTCTTCTTTTTCTAGTTTCTTGAGATGAAACATAGGTTATTTATTTGAGATTTTTCTTAAATGTACATATTTATTACTATAAACTTTTGTCACAGAACTGCTTTGGCTATATCCTATAGTTTTTTGTATGTCGTGTTTCTATTTTCATTTGTCTCAAGACTCTTTTATTTTTCTTTTTATTTCTTCCTTCACTCATTGGTTGTTCAGAAGTATGTTTAATTTCTACAAATCTGCCAACTTTCCAAATTTCTTTCTATTATTGTTTCCTAGTTTTATACTATTGTGGTCAGTAAAGATACTGCATACAATTTTAGTCTTTTAAAATTTGTTAAGACTTGTTTTCTGGCCTGCTGTATGATTTATCGTGGAGATTATTTGGTGTGTGCTTGAAAAGAAATACATATTCTCATGCTGCTAGATAGAAAGTTCTCTATATATCTGTTAGGTCCATTTCGCCTAAAGTGTAGTTCAAGTCCAGTGTTTCTTATTGATTTTCTGTCTGGATGATCTATCCATTGTTGAAAGTGGCATATTACAGTCCCCTACTATTATTGTATTGCTGTCTATCTCTCCCTGCAGATCTATTAATATTTGCTTTCTATGTTTAGGTGCTTCAATACTGTGCATATATTATACATTTACAAGTGTAATATGCTTTTGATGAATTAACCCCTTTATCATTATATAGTGACCTTCTTTGTCTACTTTAACATTTTTTGACTTAAGGTCTATTTTTTCTGATATAAGTAAAGCTACCCCTGATGTCTTCATTTCCGTTTGCATGGAATATCTTTTCCCATCCCTTCACTTTCAGTCTATGTGTGTCCTTAAAGCTGAAGTGAGTCTCTTGTAGGCAGCACAGAATAGGGTCTTATTCTTTTATTTATTTAGCCACTTTGTCTTTTCATCAGATAATTTAATGTATTTACATTCAAGGTAATTATTGATAGATGCAGACTTACTACTGCCATTTTAGTAATTGTTTTCAGATTGTTTTGTGGATCTTTTGTTCTTTTCTTCCTCTCTTGCTATCTTCCTTTGTGCTACAATAATTTTTTGCAGCGGCATGTTTTGGTCCCTTTATCTTTTGTGTATCTGCTATAGGTTTTAAGGGTATTGTTTTCCTGACACTTCATAAAACATCTTTAACAACAGGTTATATTAAGCTGATAACTTAATTTCAATCACATAAAAAACTACATTTTTACTCCCCGCATACAAATATTTTATGGTTTTTGATATCACTATTTACATATTTTTATATTGTGTATTCCTTAACAAATTATCACAGCTATACTTATTTTTAATAGTTTTGTCTTTTAATCTTTATATTAGAGATATAAGTAATTTATATACCACCACTCCAGTATTGAGGTAATCTGAGTTTGACTATACATTTGTCTTTACTGAGTCTTTTTAACTTTTATATGTTTTCATATTATTAATTAGCATCTTTTCTTTTTTTTTTTTTTTTTTTTTTGAGACGGAGTCTTGCTCTGTCTCCCAGGTTGGAGTGCAGTGGCGCGATCTCGGCTCACTGCAAGCTCCACCTCCCGGGTTCACGCCATTCTCCTGCCTCAGCCTCCCAAGTAGCTGGGACTACAGGTGCCCGCCAACACGCCCGGCTAATTTTTTGTATTTTTAGTAGAAACGGGGTTTCACCGTGTTAGCCAAGATGGTCTCGATCTCCTGACCTCGTGATCCGCCCATCTCGGCCTCCCAAAGTGCTAGGATTACAGGCGTGAGCCACCGCGCCCGGCCCAGCATCTTTTCTTTTTACTTGAAGAACTTCCTTTGGCATTTTTGATGAGGCAAATATAATGGTAATGAACACTCTCAGCTTTGTCTAGGAAAGTCTTTACCTAGGAAAGTCTTTACCTCTCCTTCATTTCTGAAGGAGAGCTTTGCTGAGTATAGTATGCTTGGTTGCCAGGTTTCTGGGTTTTTTTAAATTTCATGTCAGCCTCTTGAATATAACATCTCACTCCCTCCTGGATTGCAAGTTTCTATTGAGAAGTCCTCTGATAACCTAATGGAGGTTCCCTTGGATGTGACCAGTCTCTTATCTCTTTTTGCTTTCAAGATTCTCTCTATGAGAACTTTTGATGTTTGATTGCAAGATGCCTCAGAGTATTTTTCTTTGGATTGAACTTGTTTAGACTCCTTTGAGCGTAGGAATCTGGATTTACATATTCCTCCAAGATTTAGAAAGTTTTCAGACAGTATTTCTTTAAATAATATTTTTACTCCTTTTTTGTTCTCTTCTCCCTCTGGAGCCTCTATAATTTGTATTAGGTTGGTGTAAAAGTAATTGCCATTAAAAGCAATATATGAATATGATTGATTGTGCCCCAAAGGACCCTTATGTTTACTTGGCTCTTTTTATATTTATTCTTTTTGTTCCTTGAATTGGCAAATTTCAAATGATCTGTCTTCAAGCTTTTTAATTCTTTCTTCTCCATGATTGAGTCTGCTGCTGAAGCTCTCTATGGAGTTTTTTACTTCTGTCTTTGTATTCTTCGGCTTTATATCTTTATTAAACTTCTCATTGTGTTCGTGCATTGCTTTTCTGATCTCATTCAGTTGCCTGTGTTTTCTTGCACCTCATTGAGCTTCATTAAGATGATTATTTTGAATTATATTTCAGGCAATTTGTAGATCACCATTTCTTTGGACTTGTTTGCTGGAACTTTATTTGTTTCTTTTGGTGGTGTCATGTTTGCTTGGTTCTTCGTGATCCGTAGACTCGTTTGCTGGAGTCTCCATTTGAAGGAACAAGACCCTCTTCTAGTCTTTACAGACATGTTTTGGCAGGTTAAGGCTTTCTCCTATTAGGTTCCAGGTGTGATGCGATTGCCTCTAGGACTGCGGTTGTATGGGGCTGGAGTCAGGTCACATGGCTGCTACTGAGACTGCAATGGGGTCTGTTGTTGGCAGACCTGTTAGCAGTGCTCTGGTGGACATGGATGGGTCCTATCTATCTGGTCCCTAGGTGGACTGAACTATCTTCAGGACCTTGGTCTGTAGGGCTGGTACTGGGATGAGGGTCCACTTTAGAGTCTGAAGACAATGGGCCTGTTACCAGGTTTATGGATAAATGTGGCTTCCTCCAGGTTCCTGGGAGGGCTTCTGCTATGTCACTGGGTGGGTCCCTGGGCAGGCAGTACTGCCTTGGTTGTAACTGAGAGGGATTGGAACCAGGTCACAGAGCTGCTTCAGGGTCTACAGCTGAGACCAAAGTCATTCAGCCTATCTCTGGGGTATGTCTCTTAGGAGGTCACTGTGAAGGTAAGTCTGCTCTTATGCCACAGTTTACAGGGACTGGAGCTAAATTATAGGGACTTTTGAAGATGCACAGTGGGACCAAAGTTAAGCAGGCCAGCTTACAGGAGCAATGATGGACACTGGAACCATCTATGGACCTTTCAGGTCCGTTCATGAACAGAACTGCTCTCAAGCCACAGTTGAGATGAACTATAGCTGAGTTTCTTGGTTTTTTCAGGATCTGCTGTATAACCTAAGTTAGCTGGCCTGCCTGTGGGAACGTGGATGGCTATGCTTCCCTCCAGATCCCTGAACAGGTAGAACTGCTCTCTGACCATAGCAGAGGGGGTCTGGGGCTTGGATTCAGTTTCAGGATCTGCTGTGGGACCAAGGTTGGCAAGTCTGACCCAGGGACTCAGATGGGTGTGTCTCCCTCTGGGTCCTTGCGTTAACAGAACTGATCTCAGACCATAGCTGAGAGGAGCTGGAGCTGGTTTAGTGGGTCATTAAGTTGTCCACAATCAAGATTGAAGTGGGCAAGCCTGTCTCACTTTAGGTAAATCTGGTGCCTAAGTATGAATCCGCCCCCTCAAAATGACCCTCCTAGGTCTTGGGCTCCACTGGGGTTTCACAAACTCCTACTTGAATTCCAAGGCTCCCACAACGGTACATTTTGCAATGGATGGCTGGGAAATTATTGCTGCTATGAGGGAAAATTAGTGGCAGACCTTCTATTCTAACATCCTGCTCAAAGAACATAGCTTTTGAGAAAACAATATTTTACCTAAAATGGTTAAAACTTGCTTAGAAAAACATGGCATGAACAAATACGTAAAAACATTAGCTTTACCTAAATGTTATTAATTTTATAATTTAAAAAAGATTTTGAAGAGGCACAGGCATTATAAGAGCACTACTGAAGTAAGAAAAACACATTTGAAGTTTAAGAAAGCATAGGAAAACAATTACACAATACTATTGTCATTTGTACTCTTATATTCCTTTCTTCATTACTCCTATCTCCATTCCATTCTATTAAGAATATATATAATTTTCTTCCACATATTTTCTTTGGTTATTTTCTTTTTGTTGTAACAAAAAAACCTAAAAGCTTGCTTTGAAAAAATCAAAAATTTTGCTTATCTTTCCTCCTCAAATAAAGGAAAGAATGTTTCAAGAAATGTAAATAATTGAAGTCATTGCTAATTATTCAAAACATCCCCTAGGAAATTACAAAAAGAGGAACAATAGCCATTTTCACTTTTAACTATTTCAAAGTTGATATTTGGGAATCATTTACTTATACAAATGTGTTTCTTTCTTGTACCCTGACATCCCCATTTTTAACAATAAGGAGAAAAACAAAATGTTAAATTTAATATTTTTAAGAACAAAATATTAAAATGTAGGGAGCTGGATGCGGTGGCTTATGTCTATAACCTCAGCTGCTTGGGAAGCTAAGGCAGGAGGATCACTTGAAGCCAGGAGTTTGAGGCTGCTAAAGCAGGAGGATCACCTGAAGCCAGGAATTTGAGACTAGCCTGGGCAACACAGCAAGACCCTGAATTTATTTTTATTTTTATTTTTATTTTTATTTTTGAGACAGGGTCTCACTCTGTCACTCATACTGGAGTGCAGTGGTGCCATCTCGGCTCACTGCAACCTCCGCCTCCCAGGCTCAAGCAATTCTCCTGCCTCAGCCTCCCGAGTAGCTGGGATTACAGACGTGCACCACTACCACTTGGCTAATTTTTTTTTTTTTTTGTATTTATAGTAGATACAGGGTTTTACCATGTTGGCCAGGCTGGTCTCGAATGCCTGACATGAAATGATCCACCTGCCTTGGCCTCCCAAACTGCTGGGATTACAGGCATGAGCCACTGCGCCTGGCCAACCCTGACTCTTAACATACATATATGTGTATACATATGTGTGTGTATATATACACACACACATACACATATGTATATGTATGTATGGAGATAATACCATATTTCGGTTAGTGCTTATGCCACATTAAGGGGATTTTATTTTCTATTTTCTTATTTTAATCTAAATACTTTCAGTCTATTGCCTAATAATTATAATAAATAATTCCACTCATTGTAGTCAAGTAATTTTTATCATAGCACTCATAGATACAGGTGTTTTTAGGAAGATTATTTTGACAGACTCATAGAAACCTATAGCTCTCCAAAACATGTTTAGAAAATCTGGAGTTCTGGAGGAACAAACCAGAAGGATAAATAGTATATCCTCTAAGTTCCATTAATCACCCATCCCTTCATTTTAGAACACACAAAACAATCTAATTGTAATAGTCATTATGGTAAGAACTTTACAAAAAAATCTAGCAAACTTGTCTCCTTAATGAAAAGACAAATATGCAATCAAGCCAACTAGAATGCAAGTCAATGATTTATAAATTCAATGAGATTCACCCAGAACCGAAGTGACTTTTAAACACATATTTTAAAGCAAATAGTGACAATTATATATATTAATTGGAAAGTAAATTCAGGTAATCTGCTACTCTACAGAAAATATCAACACTGACTGTTAAAATCTGGGGGAACTTAAAGAAAATTTATGTTAATAAAAAAGAATCAACTCTTTATTACCTTTATTAAAAGAAAAAAAAGAATGTATAAGTCTGTCTTTTCCCCTGGGGAGCAACAGAAACCTAAAATCAGGTCTCAAATTACCTTCCAGAGAAAGGCAAAAATAAGCCCAATCACTGGCACCGCCACATATTTATGAGCACCTGCGTACTTAAGCTCAGTTAAATGTGTTGAGTAATTTATCCAAATACAAAGTCACATTACTAATTCTTTGTAATTTTGTCTAAGAGATCAGGAATTTTGCCTAAACAATACAATCACTGAAGAATGAGGCAGCATTAGCATTGTAGGAGTGGAGATGGAGGTTTGTGAGAGGTCCACAAAAATAGTAACACAACGTCTCCACTGGTGGACAGAAGACATAGGTGTTACATTGACCTTCAGTTCAACATCCTGAGAAGTTACACCCAGTGCCCATCAAAACAAAGAAATTAGGAAAGTCTGACTAATATTTAACTCCAACGCAGATAAGCCAACTTTCTTCTTTGTCTCACTAATCTCTAGCACCAGTCTGGAGAAGATAAAATCTACCAATAAGAAGAAATGAGATCAATGGAAATCAAAGAGAAGAAGACTAGCATAGAAAGTTGCCTTTTGTAATTCTTTGGTACTGCTAAATATATCCATCAGATTTGTGCTCCTTAACAAAAGTTCTACTCCTCTTAGGACTTCAGAAAGGAACATTCTATTCCTAGCATATAAATATTTGCTTTGCATTGAAGTGAACTTAAATATATGTATTAACCCCTGTATGAACACAGGAATTAATATCTTCTTTGTAGCTTCCTACTTCTCGTCTTATATGTGGTAATTACAGAGTAGATGCTTGGTTTTCAGAACAAATACATCCCAAGATATTCTGAATATCACAAGAGTTCATTTCCTTTAGAAACTTTTTTTTCCTGAAAATAGCCATAATTTTTTTATACTATTATCAGTCATAATAACTAAATTACAGGAATTGTACTAACTTTAGTTCTTCTGTTTTTCCCTCATATAGTATTCTTATTTGATTTCCCTATGCGTTGTCAATCAAAATTAAACTGTCATTTTATCTGGAAAAGTGACAGATTTTATAAAGTAACAACTTTGGTATTAAATGTTCTTTAGCTTCTGATAGCAGACACTATTTAGAAATTAGCATGTGAGAAATGTAAGAATGACATATTGTAACATTAAGTAAATGTAGTATATTTGCCAGATGTTAAAAATGACTTTAGAGACAATAGAGACTGCACTTATAGGTTGACATGATAATGACGTTTTATGTTAAAATCATAAAAAAACAGAATTTATAAGTGAAGGAAGTATGAAAACTGAGACTAATATTATGAAGTCTTTTTTTAATTCTTTATCTTATTGCCCATTTTTAACCCCTTGGTGTTTGAAATGGAAAATAAATATTCTCTTTGCGATAGATAATATGTCAATAACCAAAAGGTGGCCTTAACCAATAATTGGCCCAACTTTAAATTATTACCCTAAAGATATATAAATTAACTAATCTAAAATTAAATGCAATTTTGCTATGACTTAAAGTGTCAATAATCCTGTATAAGAATCCAATTTTTGCGGTCACTTAAGCATGAAGTTGGCAATTCATCTAACTTGGTGGATATAATAGAACAGATCAGGCTGGTAAATATGCTGTAGTTGGTTTGCTGAATTTTTTTTGGTATGAACATGGTAGGAATATGATTGGATATACTTTAAAATTTTTCCAGGCTAAAAGTATCCATGGCTATGGTCCATAGTATTGAAAGTTGATATCTTAACTGTCCTTTTATATTTGCACTTGTGTGGACCTCAAAAGTTTCTTCTGATAGCTCTTAGCCCTGACTATGTGTATATCTTTAACCAACTTCCTTATCATTGTTTGTCACCTCACATTTTTGATAGAATCTTCACTATGCATAAGAAGTTGTCTGACTTTAACTCCACACTTAACTAGTCACATGGATATGGCTTCATGGAAGCATATTACTGGGCATATAAAACTCTGAACTCATCTAACTCCTTATTGACAATCCTATTGAGAGACACAGTATTTATAGAGTATTATCTGATGTCCAGCTTTCTCTGCTGTACTCTAAAATTGATTGCTGAATTAAGCTAGCTATTAGCAAAGAGAACTCTAGATCCCACAGTTTGTTCTCCTGTAGAGCTGCTTTTTAATGTGTAATCATCTAACCTAGTAAATCCAGGTCTTCTTGCTTCCAGTTTAAGTCCTATCTCAACCCAAAATCTCATTTTAAAAATGCAATTCCTATTCTGCAAGCACTGGTAAACTCTTTCATGAAGGTTTTCTTGGAGTGATCTGTGAGATGAGGGCATGGATGAAGATGAAGTTGGAATCAGTCCATAAGAATTCCTAAAGATACACTTTTCTTATCTCCATCCCCTAACTCTTCACCAACAAAATAGCTGTTCATCTTTGTTTCATCCACAAAACTCTTAAAACTGATCACAGCTACCAGTCTCACTCTGTCCTTACTCCTCCTCCTTATTAGATCTTACTTTCTTTTCAAACTTTCCATTTGTAGAGAAATCTATTCCACCTCTCTTTCTTCCCTTAGTATACTCTGTCTGAAAATCCATATAGTGTGACAAAGACCTGGTAGACAAGCAGGGAAGATTTTTAGAAAGAGGAGGTGGGGAAGGGAGCTAAGCGTAATTTATAATGAACAGAACAGAAATGTTCCAACACATATGTTCATTACTATTTTCTGAAGGCATAATGTCAAAGTAAAAATTTTTCTGTTACACTGAATTTTATGTTGACATTATGCCATCAAAATATAATAAAGAACATGTGTTGGAAACTCCTTGCTTTACTCATTATAAAAATCATGTTGAACATAAATGTTTATCACTGTTTCTCTCGAAGAATCACCCAAAGATGAAACTTCTCTCTGGTGTCAGTACCAGCAATGTGCTTCTTCTAATTGTGCAGCTTGTTTTTATATTATGGACAGTGCAACTCACGTAATTATTTGTATCAGGGACTATAAAAATTACAACCTAATATGGATTATGGTTTCAGCTATGTACTCAAAGAAATAAATCTCATCTTTCCTGCTCTGATTTTCTGTGTCCCATTTGTGGTTAAATACACATAAAGTAAAATTTACCATCTTAACCAGTTACAGTTAAGTAGTAAGTACATTCACATTGTTGTGTAATCAAATTCCAGCACTCTTTTCCTCTTGTAAGACTGAAACTCTATACCCATTAAACAATAACTCCCCATCCCCCACTGCCCTCCAGTCTCTGGGAACTATTATTTTCTCTATATATAAATTTGGTTACTCTACGTACCCTATGTAAGTAAAATCATAGACTTATATGTGACTTTTTGTGAATGGCTTATTTTGTTTAGCATAATGTCTTGAAGTTTCAACAATGTTGTTGCATGTAACAAGATTTCTATTCTAAGACTAATAAATATTCTATTGTGTGTGTATAGATAATATAGATATACGTATACATACCTTATTTTGTTTATCCATTCATCCATCTATGGACAATGGGTTGCTTTCACATTTTGGCTATTGCGAATGACATTTCAATGAATGTGAATGTACAAATATCTATTAGAGATCCTGCTTTTGATCCTTTTGGATAGATACCCGGAAGTGGAATTACTCAGAAGGGGAATTATTTTCCTTTCTTGTGTTGCTATATAGAAATATCTGAGGCTGGGTAATTTAAAAAAAAGTAATTTGATTGACTCTTGGTTCTCCAGATTGTAGAGGAAGCACGGCACCAGCATGTGCTCAGCTTCTGGCGAGGGCCTCAGGAAACTTTCAATCATAGCATTAGGCAAAGCAGGCGTTAGTACTCACATGGTGAGAGCTGGAGCAAGAGAGAGAGGGAGGGTAGGTGCCGTATACTTTTAAACAACTGGATCTCACATGAACTCACTCATCACCAAGACAATGGGACTAAGCCATTCATGAGGAATCCTCCCCATGATCCATAAGTTTTTCACCAGCCCCACCTCCAACACTGGGATTACATTTCTTTTTTCTTTTTTTTTTTTAATTTTTTTTTTATTATTATACTTTAAGTTTTAGGGTACATGTGCACATTGTGCAGGTTAGTTACATACGTATACATGTGCCATGCTGGTGCGCTGCACCCACTAACTCGTCATCTAGCATTCGGTATATCTCCCAATGCTATCCCTCCCCCCTCCCCCCACCCAACAACAGTCCCCAGAGTGTGACGTTCCTCTTCCTGTGTCCATGTGATGTCATTGTTCAATTCCCACCTATGAGTGAGAATATGCGGTGTTTGGTTTTTTATTCTTGCGATAGTTTACTGAGAATGATGATTTCCAATTTCATCCATGTCCCTACAAAGGACATGAACTCATCATTTTTTATGGCTGCATAGTATTCCATGGTGTATATGTGCCACATTTTCTTAATCCAGTCTATCATTGTTGGACATTTGGGTTGGTTCCAAGTCTTTGCTATTGTCAATAGTACCGCAATAAACATACGTGTGCATGTGTCTTTATAGCAGCATGATTTATAGTCCTTTGGGTATATACCCAGTAATGGGATGGCTGGGTCAAATGGTATTTCTAGTTCTAGATCCCTGAGGAATCGCCACACTGACTTCCACAATGGTTAAACTAGTTTACAGTCCCACCTGTGGAAATAGGAAATACAGTTCCTATTTCTCCACATCCTCTCCAGCACCTGTTGTTTCCTGACTTTTTAATGATTGCCATTCTAACTGGTGTGAGACGGTATCTCATTGTGGTTTTGATTTGCATTTCTCTGATGGCCAGTGATGATGAGCATTTTTCATGTGTTTTTTGGCTGCATAAATGTCTTCTTTTGAGAAGTGTCTGTTCATGTCCTTCACCCACTTTTTGATGGGGTTGTTTTTTTCTTGTAAATTTGTTTGAGTTCATTGTAGATTCTGGATATTAGCCCTTTGTCAGATGAGTAGGTTGCAAAAATTTTCTCCCATTTTGTAGGTTGCCTGTTCACTCTGATGGTAGTTTCTTTTGCTGTGCAGAAGCTCTTTAGTTTAATTAGATCCCATTTGTCAATTTTGGCTTTTGTTGCCATTGCTTTTGGTGTTTTAGACATGAAGTCCTTGCCCATGCCTATGTCCTGAATGGTAATGCCTAGGTTTTCTTCTAGGGTTTTTATGGTTTTAGGTCTAACGTTTAAGTCTTTAATCCATCTTGAATTGATTTTTGTATAAGGTGTAAGGAAGGGATCCAGTTTCAGCTTTCTACATACGGCTAGCCAGTTTTCCCAGCACCATTTATTAAATAGGGAATCCTTTCCCCATTTCTTGTTTTTCTCAGGTTTGTCAAAGATCAGATAGTTGTAGATAAGCGGTGTTATTTCTGAGGGCTCTGTCCTGTTCCATTGATCTATATCTCTGTTTTGGTACCAGTACCATGCTGTTTTGGTTACTGTAGCCTTGTAGTATAGTTTGAAGTCAGGTAGTGTGATGCCTCCAGCTTTTTCTTTTGGCTTAGGATTGACTTGGTGATGCGGGCTCTTTTTTGGTTCCATATGAACTTTAAAGTCGTTTTTTCCAATTATGTGAAGAAAGGCATTGGTAGCTTGATGGGGATGGCACTGAATCTATAAATTACCTTGGGCAGTATGGCCATTTTCACGATATTGATTCTTCCTACCCATGAGCATGGAATGTTCTTCCATTTGTTTGTATCCTCTTTTATTCCTTGAGCAGTGGTTTGTAGTTCTCCTTGAAGAGGTCCTTCATATCCCTTGTAAGTTGGATTCCTAGGTATTTTATTCTCTTTGAAGCAATTGTGAATGGGAGTTCACTCATGATTTGGCTCTCTGTTTGTCTGTTGTTGGTATATAGGAATGCTTGTGATTTTTGTACATTGATTTTGTATCCTGAGACTTTGCTGAAGTTGCTTATCAGCTTAAGGAGATTTTGGGCTGAGACAATGGGGTTTTCTAGATATACAATCATGTCATCTACAAACAGGGACATTTTGACTTCCTCTTTTCCTAATTGAATACCTTTTATTTCCTTCTCCTGCCTGATTGCCCTGGCCAGAACTTCCAACACTATGTTGAATAGGAGTGGTGAGAGAGGGCATCCCTGTCTTGTGCCAGTTTTCAAAGGGAATGCTTCCAGTTTTTGCCCATTCAGTATGATATTGGCTGTCGGTTTGTCATAGATAGCTCTTATTATTTTGAAATACATCCCATCGATACCTAATTTATTGAGAGTTTTTAGCATGAAGGTTGTTGAATTTTGTCAAAGGCCTTTTCTGCATCTATTGAGATAATCATGTGGTTTTTGTCTTTGGCTCTGTTTATATGCTGGATTACATTTATTGATTTGCATATATTGAACCAACCTTGCATCCCAGGGATGAAGCCCACTTGATCATGGTGGATAAGCTTTTTGATGTGCTGCTGGATTCGTTTTGCTAGTATTTTATTGAGGATTTTTGCATCAATGTTCATCAAGGATATTTGTCTAAAATTCTCTTTTTTGGTTGTGTGTCTGCCCAGCTTTGGTATCAGAATGATGCTGGCCTCATAAAATGAGTTAGGGAGGATTCCCTCTTTTTCTATTGATTGGAATAGTTTCAGAAGGAATGGTACCAGTTCCTCCTTGTACCTCTGGTAGATTTTGGCTGTGAATCCATCTGTCCTGGACTCTTTTTGGTTGGTAAGCTATTGAATATTTCCACAATTTCAGATCCTGTTATTGGTCTATTCAGAGATTCAACTTCTTCCTGGTTTAGTCTTGGGAGAGTATATGTGTCAAGGAATTTATCCATTTCTTCTAGATTTTCTAGTTTATTTGCATAGAGGTGTTTGTAGTATTCTCTGATGGTAGTTTGTATTTCTGTGGAATCGGTGGTGATATCCCCTTTATCATTTTTTATTGCATCTATTTGATTCTTCTCTCTTTTTTTCTTTATTAGTCTTGCTAGCGGTCTATCAATTTTGTTGATCCTTTCAAAAAACCAGCTCCTGGATTCATTAATTTTTTGAAGGGTTTTTTGTGTCTCTATTTCCTTCAGTTCTGCTCTGATTTTAGTTATTTCTTGCCTTCTGCTAGCTTTTGAATGTGTTTGCTCTTGCTTTTCTAGTTCTTTTAATTGTGATGTTAGGGTGTCAATTTTGGATCTTTCCTGCTTTCTCTTGTGGGCATTTAGTGCTATAAATTTCCCTCTACACACTGCTTTGAATGCATCCCAGAGATTCTGGTATGTTGTGTCTTTGTTCTCGTTGGTTTCAAAGAACATCTTTATTTCTGCCTTCATTTCGTTATGTACCCAGTAGTCATTCAGGAGCAGGTTGTTCAGTTTCCATGTAGTTGAGCGGTTTTGAGTGAGATTCTTAATCCTGAGTTCTAGTTTGATTGCACTGTGGTCTGAGAGATAGTTTGTTATAATTTCTGTTCTTTTACATTTGCTGAGGAGAGCTTTACTTCCAAGTATGTGGTCAATTTTGGAATAGGTGTGGTGTGGTGCTGAAAAAAATGTATATTCTGTTGATTTGGGGTGGAGAGTTCTGTAGATGTCTATTAGGTCCGCTTGGTGCAGAGCTGAGTTCAATTCCTGGGTATCCTTGTTAACTTTCTGTCTCGTTGACCTGTCTAATGTTGACAGTGGGGTGTTAAAGTCTCCCATTATTAATGTGTGGGAGTCTAAGTCTCTTTGTAGGTCACTCAGGACTTGCTTTATGAATCTGGGTGCTCCTGTATTGGGTGCATATATATTTAGGATAGTTAGCTCTTGTTGTTGAATTGATCCCTTTACCATTATGTAATGGCCTTCTTTGTCTCTTTTGATCTTTGTTGGTTTAAAGTCTGTTTTATCAGAGACTAGGATTGCAACCCCTGCCTTTTTTTGTTTTCCATTTGCTTGGTAGATCTTCCTCCATCCTTTTATTTTGAGCCTATGTGTGTCTCTGCACATGAGATGGGTTTCCTGAATACAGCATACTGATGGGTCTTGACTCTTTATCCAATTTGCCAGTCTGTGTCTTTTAATTGGAGCATTTAGTCCATTAACATTTAAAGTTAATAGTGTTATGTGTGAATTTGATCCTGTCATGATGATGTTAGCTGGTTATTTTGCTCGTTAGTTGATGCAGTTTCTTCCTAGTCTCGATGGTCTTTACATTTTGGCATGATTTTGCAGCGGCTGGTACCAGTTGTTCCTTTCCATGTTTAGTGCTTCCTTCAGGAGCTCTTTTAGGGCAGGCCTGGTGGTGACAAAATCTCTCAGCATTTGCTTGTCTGTAAAGGATTTTATTTCTCCTTCACTTATGAAGCTTAGTTTGGCTGGATATGAAATTCTGGGTTGAAAATTCTTTTCTTTAAGAATGTTGAATATTGGCCCCCACTCTCTTCTGGCTTGTAGGGTTTCTGCCCAGAAATCCGCTGTTAGTCTGATGGGCTTCCCTTTGAGGGTAACCCGACCTTTCTCTCTGGCTGCCCTTAACATTTTTTCCTTCATTTCAACTTTGGTGAATCTGACAATTATGTGTCTTGGAGTTGCTCTTCTCAAGGAGTATCTTTGTGGTGTTCTCTGTATTTCCTGAATCTGAATGTTGGCCTGCCTTGCTAGATTGGGGAAGTTCTCCTGGATAATATCCTGCAGAGTGTTTTCCAACTTGGTTCCATTCTCCCCATCACTTTCAGGTATACCAATGAGACATAGATTTGGTCTTTTCACATAGTCCCATATTTCTTGGAGGCTTTGCTCATTTCTTTTTATTCTTTTTTCTCTAAACTTCCCTTCTCGCTTCATTTCATTCATCTTCCATTGCTGATACGTTTTCTTCCAGTTGATCGCATCGCCTCCTGAGGCTTCTGCATTCTTCACGTAGTTCTCAAGCCTTGGTTTTCAGCTCCATCAGCTCCTTTAAGCACTTCTCTGTATTGGTTATTCTAGTTATACATTCTTCTAAATTTTTTTCAAAGTTTTCAACTTCTTTGCCTTTGGTTTGAATGTCCTCCCATAGCTCAGAGTAATTTGATCGTCTGAAGCCTTCTTCTCTCAGCTCGTCAAAGTCATTCTCCGTCCAGCTTTGTTCCGTTGCTGGTGAGGAGCTGCGTTCCTTTGGAGGAGGAGAGGCACTCTGCTTTTTAAAGTTTCCAGTTTTTCTGTTCTGTTTTTTCCCCATCTTTGTGGTTTTATCTACTTTGGTCTTTGATGATGGTGATGTACAGATGGGTTTTTGGTGTGGATGTCCTTTCTGTTTGTTAGTTTTCCTTCTAACAGACAGGACCCTCAGCTGCAGGTCTGTTGGAGTACCCTGCAGTGTGAGGTGTCAGTGTGCCCCTGCTGGGGGGCGCCTCCCAGTTAGGCTGCTCAGGGGTCAGGGGTCAGGGACCCACTTGAGGAGGCAGTCTGCCCGTTCTGAAATCTCCAGCTGCATACTGGGAGAACCACTGCTCTCTTCAAAGCTGTCAGACAGGGACATTTAAGTCTGCAGAGGTTACTGCTGTCTTTTTGTTTGTCTGTGACCTGCCTCCAGAGGTTGAGCCTACAGAGGCAGGCAGGCCTCCTTGAGCTGTGGTGGGCTCCACCCAGTTGGAGCTTCCCGGCTGCTTTGTTTACCTAAGCAAGCCTGGGCAATGGTGGGCGCCCCTCCCCCAGCCTCGCTGCCGCCTTGCAGTTTGATCTCAGACTGCTGTGCTAGCAATCAGCGAGACTCCGTGGGCATAGGACCCTCCGAGCCAGGTGCGGGATATAATCTCGTGGTGCCCCGTTTTTTAAGCCCATCGGAAAAGCGCAGTATTCGGGTGGGAGTGACCCGATTTTCCAGGTGCCGTCCATCACCCCTTTCTTTGATTAGGAAAGGGAGCTCCCTGACCCCTTGTGCTTCCCGAGTGAGGCAATGCCTCGCCCTGCTTCGGCTCGCGCATGGTGCGCGCACCCACTGACCTGCACCCACTGTCTGGTACTCCCTAGTGAGATGAACCTGGTACCTCAGATGGCAATGCAGAAATCACCGTCTTCTGCGTCGCTCAGGCTGGGAGCTGTAGACCGGAGCTGTTCCTATTCGGCCTTCTTGGCTCCTCCCCCTACATTTCAACATGAGATTTGGAGTGGACAAATATTCAAACCATATCATAGAGTAATTCTACCTATATTTTCCAGAGTAACTGCACCATACATTCCCACCAACAGTGCACAAGGGTTCCAATTTCTCCACCCCACCAAGACTTGTTATTTTCTGTTTTCTTTATAGTAGCCATCTTAATGGGTGTGAGATATCTCATTGTGGTTTTGATTTGCATTTCCCTCATTATTAGTGATGTTCAACATCTTTTCATGTGTTTTTTGGCCGTTGGTGTATCTTCTCTGAAGAAATGTCTATACAATCCTTTGGCCATTTGCAATAATTAACATGATTTGTAAATATTTTCTCTGTATGTAGGTTGGCTTTTCATCCTGTTGTGCCCTTTGATGTGCAGTTTTTGAAAATTTTGATGTAGGCTGATTTATCTCTTTACCTTTGCTGCCCATGCTTTTGGTATCATATGTAAGAAATCGTTGCCAAATCCAATGTCATACAGTTTTTCCCTATGTTTTTCTTCTAGGAGTTTCTTAAATATATTGTTAATTAAACTTTATCTTGTATTGTTTGTATCTGTGTATTGTTTATATTTACGTAAGTTGTATATTCCCTGAAACTTATTCTTAGGCAAAATGCAGAAGAGGTATACAGATAGGTTTTCTAAATTATCTGACTATTTTTTGGCACTGTTCCTGAAATACTCAAACCAATAGACAATCTTGCCACATAAGAATGTCTTGGCCTGGCGCCGTGGCTCATACCTGTAATGCCAGCACTTTGGGAGGCCGAGGGTGAAAGATCACCTGAAGTCAGGAATTCAAGACCAGCCTGGCCAACATGGTGAAAGCCTATCTCTACTAAAAATAAAGACGTTAGCTGAGTGTGGCAGCAGGCGCCTGTAATCCCAGCTACTCAGGAGGCTGAGGCAAGAGAATCGCTTGAACCTGTGAGGCAGAGGTTGCAGTGAGCTGAGATCACACCACTGCACTCCAGTCTAGAAGACAGAGAGAGACTCCATCTCAAAAAAAAAAAAAATGTTCTGCAACTTATTTTCTGTTACATATTTAAATCTTCATAAATATATTTTATTCTAGTTTAAGATATACCTAATATGCTTCATGTCTCAGAAAGTCCAGCTTTGAAAACCAACTTAGCAAAGTAGCTAAGTTAAATAATTTGATATTCTATGAAACTGGGAATCACTCCTGTAGTGCATAATGTTTCAAAACCACAGACACTTACATTCCTCTCCACAACATACAACATGTATGGACAAAAATATCATTTCTCTTTTTTCTCCCTTTCCTTCTCTCTTTTCTATTCTTTCATCTTCCTTCTTTCTTTTCCTTTTTCCTTGCATTTCTTCTGGCATTCTCTCAGCTTTTTTCTTTCCAACTTTTTCTGCACTACCAATTTTGTCCTTTTTTGTATTCATCTTTCTCTTCATTTCTCTCTTCTTTCCCTTTTTCTTTTGTTCTTCTAATTTTTAACATTTCCTTTATCATACTCTACAACAGACATTAATAATATCTCACCTTGAACATAGAAATATGCTTTGCTTCTATAGCTTCCAGTCTGTTTTTTCTCACGACAATCCATTTTGCACACTATAGCCAAATTAAACTTTATTCTTATCAAATTTATTTAGGAGAAATTTAAAGTATTTTAAGTAGAATGGATAGGACAATAGACCATTTCCCTTTAAATTGTTCAAGCCAATGAGTTTTGATTAAAACTCTGCTGCAATCAAGACATAGAACATTTCTATCAACTCCCCAAAAATTCTCTGGAACCCTGTGAAATCTATCCATCTCTCTTTCCACCTCTGCCCTCAGCAACCGCTAATCTGCTTCATATCACTCTAGATTGTTCGAATTTCATAAATAGAATGATGCTTGTATACTCTTGTAACTGGCTTCTTTCACTCAGCATAATTATTTTGAGATTCTTCTATGTTTTTGCATATCTCAATAGTTTTTTCTTTTTATTGCTGAGTAGTATTTTATTGTGTGAATATACCACATTTTGTTTTATCAATTTACCTGTTGAAGATCTTGGTTATTTACAGTTTGGGCCTATTGTAAATAAACTGCCATCTATAAACATTCATGTATGAATCATGGTGTGGGTAGACATGTGACATAATTTTTCTTAGGTAAGTATATAAAAGAATGATTAGGTTATATGGTAGGTGTATTTAGCTTTATATGAAACTGGAAATTATTTCCTCCAACAGTGTACAAAACTTTCAGTTGCTCTGCTTCCTTGCCAGTACTTGATATTGCCATGTTTTTATTGTAGCTCTTCTAATGGTTATATACTGGTATGTCATTGTGGCTGTAATTTGCCTTTCATTGATGATTAATGACTTGAGGCACTTTTTATATACTCATTAGAAATCCATTTTTAAATTATATTTTAAGTTCTGGGATGCATGTGCGGAACGTGCAGTTTTGTTACATAGCTATACACGTGCCATGGTGGTTTCCTGCACTCATCAATCTGTCACCTACATTAGGTATTTCACCCAATGTTATCCCTCCCCTAGCCCCCTTAGATTCTGGATATTAGCCCTTTGTCAGATGGATAGATTGCAAAACATTTCTCTCATTCTGTAGGTTGTCTGTTCACTCTGATGATAGTTTCTTTTGCTGTGCAGAGGCTCTTTTAGTTTAATTAGATCCCATTTGTCAATTTTCGCTTTTGTTACCATTGCTTTTGCTGTTTCAGTCATGAAGTCTTTGCCCATACCTGTGTCCTGAATGGTATTGCCTCGGTTTTCTTCTAGGGTTTTTATGGTTTTAGGTCTTACATTTAAGTCTTTAATCCATCTTGAGTTAATTTTTGTATAAGGTGTAAAAAAGGGATCCGGTTTCAGCTTTCGGCATACAGCTAGCCAGTTTTCCCAACACCATTTATTACATAGGGAATCCTTTCCCCATTGCTTGTTTTTGTCAGGTTTGTCAAAGATCAGATGGTTGTAGATGTGTGGCGTTATTTCTGAGGCCTCTGTTCTGTTCCATTGGTCTATATCTCTGTTTTAGTACCAGTACCATGCTGTTTTGGTTACTGTAGCCTTGTAGTATAGTTTGAAATCAGGTAGCGTGATGCCTCCAGCTTTGTTCTTTTGCTTAGGATTGTCTTGGGGTTGTCTATATGGGTTCTTTTTTGGTTCCATATGAAATTTAAAGTAGTTTTTTTCTAATTCTGTGAAGAAAGTCATTGGTATTTTGATGGGGATAGCATTGAATCTATAAATTACTTTGGGCAGTATGGCCATTTCACAATATTGATTCTTCCTACCCATGAGCATGGAATGTTTTTCCATTTGTTTGTGTCCTCTCTGATTTCCTTGAGCAGTGGTTTGTAGTTCTCCTTGAAGAGGTCCTTCACATCCCTTGTAAGTTGTATTCCTAGGTATTTTTTTCTCTTCGTAGCAATTGTGAATGGGAGTTCACTCATGATTTGGCTCTCTCTGTTTGTCTGTTATTGATGTATAGGAATGCTTGTGATTTTTGCACATAGATTTTGTATCCTAAGACTTTGCTGAAGTTGCTTATCCACTTAAGGAGATTTTGGGCTGAGATAATAGGGTTTTCTAAATATAAAATCATATCATCTCCAAACAAAGACAATTTGACTTCCTCTCTTCCTGTTTGAATACCCTTTATTTCTTCCTCTTTCCTGATGGCCATGGCCAGAGCTTCTAATACTATGTTGAATAGGAGTGGTGAGAAAGGGCATCCTTGTCTTGTGCCAGTTTTCAAAGAGAATGCTTCCAGCTTTTGCCCATTCAGTATGATACTGGCTGTGGGTTTGTCATAAATAGCTCTTATTATTTTGAGATACGTTCCATCAATGCCTAGTTTATTGAGAGATTTTAGCATGTTGAATTTTACAGAAGGCCTTTTCTGCATCTATTGAGGTAATCATGTGGTTTTTGTCGTTGGTTCTGTTTCTGTGATGGATTACATATATTTTTAAATGGCTACTCAAATCTTTAGAGCATTTTTATTAGGTTGTCTGTTTATTATTGAATTACAAGTATGTAAGAGTTATTTCTATATTTTGAGTACGTTTTTATTTAATGTGCACTTTGCATTTTCTCCTTCATAGTATCTTTCAAACAACAATTTTTTATTTTTATATTGTCTAATTTATCAACAGTTTATTTTATCATTTGTGCTATTAGTGCCTCATCTAGAAAATCTTTTCTACTCCAAGATCACAAAGATTTTTCCTGTGTTTTCTTCTAGGAGTTTTTTAGTTTTAGCTTTTGTGTTTAGTTCTATGAATCATTTCAAGTAAATTTTTAACGTCTGGTAAGGTAAGGGTTGAGATTCATTTTCTTGCATGTGGCTATGTGTTTATTCTAGCACCATCTTAAAAAAAAACATATTCCTTTCCTCATTGAGTTATCTTGCAGCTTTGTAGTAAATTAATTGACCATAATTGTGTGGATCTATTTCTAGACACTCTATTCTCCCACTGCTGAGTTAGATTGTATTTTATGGTTTTAGTGTTATTATAAATTAAATTTTTAGGGTTTTTTTTCCTATAGACTACTCTTTTTAAAGAACACTTGTCATCATCTTTATCTCCAAGTCAGAACCCTTCACTGATTACATATCAAATAAGATTGAATGATACTTAACCTGACCTCGAAGGCCCAACATTTTCTAAAATCTTTCTTTACCAATTTGTCACCCACATGCTTTGTTTCTGATAAAATTACTTACTCACTGCTCCAAATGTATACCCTAAACTAATATAAGGCAGAAAGAGGGTCAAGTGTGGGGTGCAAGAATAGGGTATATATGAGAATTAATAAGCAGTAAAGGGCTATGCTATCGAAGAAAGGTTTAGACATTAAGCAGATTCTGTGTGGCTTTGGAGATCAAACTAGGAGCAATGGAAGAAACCACAAAGAAACTGACTTCAATAAAATACTAGGATGATAAAATACTGACTTCAGTAAAATACTAGGAGCACTCTAAAAATGCAAGAGATGTTCTCAGATGATAGTGAATTTCCTGTCATTGGCCTCAAGCAGAGGCCAAATGACCACGATTGGAAATATTATAAATGAGATAATAGTATAATTATAAATGGGATAATAGTATCAGATGAGGGTTAGACCAGGTCATCTTTATAAACTTCCATCTAGTCCTGAGATTTCATAAGTACATTCTAAAAATTTATCTTTATTAGACATTAAATATATTTTTACAACCAAAAAGACTCTTTCAGATCATTTTTGGCCTATTTCTGTTCCCTAGAACTAGGTTTGGTTTGGTTTGGGTTTGTTTGAGATGGAGTCACATTCTGTCACCAAGATGAAGTGCAGTGGCATGATCTCGCTCACTGCAACCTCCACCTCCCAGGTTCAAGCAATTCCCCTGCCTCAGCCTCCCAAGTAGCTGAGACTACAGGCGCACACCACCATGCCAGGCTAATTTTTTGTATTTTAGTAGAGATGGGGTTTCACCATGTTGGCCAGGATGGTCTCGATTTCCTGACCTCATGATCCACCCGCCTCGGCCTCCCAAAATACTGGTATTACAGGCATGAACCACAGTGCCCGGTCCCCTAGAACTAGTTTTAATATTTCATTCAATACCTAATTCTCAAACCTGTTACTCATGAACTATCACAGAGATTAATGGGGCTTTAAAAAAAGAAGCTTCTGCAGCAGTATTTCCCATCTGAAGTTCTAAAATCATTCTTTACAGAGTATAATTAATGTATTACTAAATAAGAGAAACCATTTGTAAATGATTATGCATGATTATTCTTTGTCACACTCATAAATTATATATTGGGTTCTCCTAGTGGATTGGATCTAAACTGGTCAGGGCACCAGGAAGCAAGCACTTTAGAATCTTTTGAAACCGTAATTAATTTTCAAAATGCCAAGGCCAATTGGCAATAGTTAACATTGCCCCTAGAGCACAATCATGGCCTAGATGCCACTAAGACAAGTTGCCTTGTGTTGTCTATAAATGGATTTTCAGAAAACCTAATTTGAAATTACTGCCTTTAATTATACTGCTGATATAAATAACTTTGATAAAATTAGTGCAGCTGGCCTCCTGTTTGTTTTTCCCATTTGAATGCACTGTACAATGTAATCATCTGAAATAAACATCCATTACAAATAATGCTTCATTTCAAAGAACATATTATTCTGCTCATCTAGCCAATTGTTATTTTTCCCTTCCCAGCCCCATTTCAATCTTACACCTATTAAAGGGATGAACAAATTACCAAGCTCTCCTAATGTACCAACTAGCAAATTAAAACAATACATTGCTGCTGAATAGGGCCATGTGTTTAAAAGACATTAATTCATTTTATCCTCAATTACAGTGTTTGCTTTTTAAACAGACTCTTCCAGCTTCAAAATTGTTAAAGGACATACTCTTCTCCACATAATAAAATTATGGTATTTCCTAAATAGAAATTCATACTTTACAAAGAAAGCAGAAGATACAACTTCCGTTTGATATGGTTTTTGACTCTGAAGTCCAAAGAAAGAGCCTCATGACTTACATAAAACTTTGGACTGAGTTCATTCATTTTGTTACAGTGTAGAATTGCCACTTCCACAGAGGAGAATGGAGCCCTTTCTTTTTTGTTCGCTGTGATGCGATTGTCATCTCTATCTCTACTGCAATCAGCATAGGATTTACCCAGGTCAGTTCAACTTGGTTCAACTATTACCAAGTTCAGTTCAACTCAATTCTACTATTACCACACTCCATTCAACCGCACAACTCTTTATTAGCTACCTACTACACACAAGACACTAGGAAGATTTCAAAACTCAGTATGACTGTGGCCTTTTTTTCTCAAAGTGGTAGTGAAGCACAAAATAAGATTAACTATAAAACATTGTGGCAATTTGGAAATGGTTAGACAGTAATACAGGTGATAAAATAAATGCTAGAGCAAGATTAACACCATAGTAGAAGTTGAAAAGGGCCCATGCAGTTAAAGAAAAATGGGTGTACATAAAGCTAGGAACCAGCACTGGACCTTGAGGGAAATTCCAAGAGTATGCTCTGTTTTCTCTATAGAGTAAAGGCATAAAAATAAAAGAATGGGTATGTTTGGGAATATAAAATGAGCTAGGATTTGCTGGAATCCTGGAATTAAAAAGAATTGCTGAAGTTAGTACCAGAAAAGTAGATGGGATCCAGAATATAGGACTCTAAAATCCCAAACTGGTCTTCTGTATTTAATTTGTTAGATAACGAGAAACCACTGAAGCCTTTTGATAAAGGAAAGGAAATGACTGGGGTTGTAACTTCAGAGGATAAATCTCAAAGCTCTGAGATCTTGAGTACAGATAAAAAAGAAGAAAAGTTGAAGGCAATGAGAACTGTGAGAATAATATTTTCCTATTTCTCAACAATTAACTGCATTGAATTGAAAGAAAGGCCAAGTTCTGGAACTTGATCTGTTTGCAGTGAGACTGAGGTTGGACACTAGACCTACAACTAGGACACTCAGGTAATGGGGAATATATAAAGCTACAAGAGCACAGGAGATAGTCCAGGCCATTAGGAGTGATGGCAACAGTCAACCAATTTATATTCCAAATGTGCAGCTTATGCTGAGGACCTCATCTCTCCCTAATCCTCTAGTGGTCTGAGGATTAGTCTGAGTTTATGTGCTCACAAGCAGAACCTGGGACAAGAACTTTTACAAGTAGTTTATTTGGGACGTGTTTTCTAGGCAGCAGGAGTGAGAGAGAAAAGGCAGTGAGACAGTAAAGGAGGAGAAGTCAATAAAAGGTATAGTACAGCAGTCACTGATGTGGCAACAGGGCTTGACTGAGCAGAATCTTCTAAGAAATGTAAAGAAGCTCTCCAAGAATTGACCGCTTGAAGGAATGGGTGTTGGCGCATTTATCCTCCAACGCCTGTTCTTTCTTGGTTGAGGATTGCCTGGGAATAACACCTCTGCACTTGGGGCTACACTTGTGCACAGGGTTTCACGGAGCATTCTTGGTTGATAGTTGGCTCAGCTGAACTTGCCATTGTCTTTCACAGATGTTTCCAAGGCAGTTAACCAAAGCCTTGGAACAGTTAACAACTGCATAGCCTTACAATTACCATTGGCCCTTCCTATACATATTCTTGGGATACTGCATGCTTCCCCACCCACTTGCACCTCATCCAACCCAGTAATTGTGATGTTACGGTTCACGAGGTATTATCACCATCCCATTCACCAACAGCAAAGGTATGCCTGGTATGCCTGATCATCAGTGATCTAGCTCCTAAATTCTGTCTTGTGGATCTGCTTTCTGGCACTATTTCTAGTATCAACTGCCTCTCTCTCCAGTTTGGGTTCTCCTCAAAGCACTGCTTGTGACAAGGATGTTGGTGCAGGTAGGGGATTTAGGAAGTCACCCTGGGATTATAAATGAATGGGTAGGGAAAATGAGACAAGAATGCAGAAAAAAGTTAATTTAAGGGTACATTTTGAAGACAGTAATGAAATTAGTAAGGAGTTTAGTAATTAGTTACTTCCATTGTAACTAATGAAGTTAGCTGATTCCAAAGGGACGCCTGAGAAATATCCAAAGTATCTCTTAGAATTTTCCACCTGAAAGTCAATGAGATGGATCTCTTATCCACAAACTCTCAGACCCCATTATTGAGAGTTGTCCCTAGAGGTGTTAACGCCGTCCCATTTAGGCTTGTGCAAGAAACGTGGATTCTCATAGAATCAGGAATAAAAAGTAGAAGGTAAGTGGCACTCGTACAATGTAGGACATTTTCACCATAACATTAGTTGGCACTTATAAAGAACTGTTCACCAGTGCTACAGCTGATATGAGAAGTGGACTGAGAAGTCGTGACCCAGTGTACCAGAGACAACTGCCTGAATCTGTTTCTGTAGCTGCCAGAATGCCTACATTTTACTAGGAAGCCTGAGTACTATAATGGATCCTCACCTCCTTTGCATAATGGTCCCTACTCATTACCCAGGGAGATGGTCCTTGCTCTCAGAACTAGCCTTATCATCTCCTGATCCTAGTGCTTCAGTCTGCACTGCCAACAAAACTTCTCTTGGATCTTGTCTATATTACTAGGAATGCATGGCAATTTCTGTTGAAAAATGGGAGGTGACATGGGCTAGTACTTCAAACCAGATTTCTTGCCTTGCCCTCCCTGATGACAGTCATTATTCCAACTCTCTTTCCAACTGTACGTTTCAATAGGAAATGTCTCCTGGCTGAGCTTGTCCTCTGCATACCAGTGTAGCACCACTTGCTGGCTTTCTAGGGCCTCTTAAGACAGGGTAGATTCTGCATTACTAGTTGCATCTTTGCTATTTGACCTGCTGAAAGGGCCTAGCCTTGCTCTAAGCCACTCCCCTAATGTTGTGAATTGTCAAAGGAAGACTTACTTGGCTTTCCCTTTCTGAGAAGATGTTCAGTTCCTTCCAAATTCTGGTGTGCCAAAAGGAGCATTAGGCAACTTGCCATGCCACCCTCTTCCACGTTTAGCTGTCTGGCCTGAGTCTTCCTTTAAAATTATAAACTCGGCATCAAGATAACTTTCTCCTACAACTAAATATTTTAATCAGCCCACGGTGCAGATGTTTGCTACGTAGAGTTACTTAGGAATCTTAGATGACCCTCAGTGGGTAGTGTGGTAAATTTTGCACAACATAAGGAAGGAAAGCATGTGATTTTCTCAAAGTGATCTCAGTCTTTTCTTATTGAGCTCCTATTACTGTAGATGTGGGAAATGAAATGTTTGATTTTTTTTTTTTTCAAAAGATCTGTTTCTACCAGTTTAGAAGCTAATCACATTCAGTTTTTTAGGGTTTCTTCCCATTCCCCTTCCATTTCCTGATATACTGGAGCAGGGACTTCTGTTTAGAGTTCTGCCCTCCAGGTTTTTCCCAGACCTGTTGCTACAGTGCTCCTGGCTGGTGGATCAGGGGGCCAGCTCTCTTGTCACTGTCAAGCCAGGCCCTGGCCTTCCAACCCATTTCATCTGTCACTGACAATGCCAAGTGTCTCTGCTGGGTAGTGTTTTCTGTGGCTTTCTGTTATAAAGTCACATTAACTTTAACTCTGGTGACCCCTGGTTACTTCCTTGGGTAAGCAATCTCAGCCGCCTTTTACACAACCCAGAAAGGCAGAAGAAGATGTCTAGATTTTCTAACCCCACATCAGGCTGGGGGTGGGAGGGAACTATCTCAGGTCCATCTGCCTCAGTCACTCCTACCCTAAGACACCGATGCCACATTAGGCACTGCCCATGCTGGCTGAGAAGCTGGCCTGAAAGGCACATAGTCCTCCCAGGAAGGGAAAAACAAGAGTCGTGCTCTTGGTTTTCCCCCAGAAATATCCTGGTGAGTCTTCCTCATACCCTTCTCTACCCGCACACCCTCTGCCCAAACCACATTCAACCCAGGGTGGATAAATGGAGAGTAAAGGCAGTAGAATTTCACTCTTTGTTTTTCTCCTCCTGTCCTGCTCTTCAGCAGCAAGTAGTAGTAAGCAGAGACCCAGTGTTCCTGTATGCTGCAAATTTTTCTTCAGTCGTACCTTCTGTCTCCTTTCTCTATAGATTGTAGTAAAATTATGCCCAGAACTCCAAGATCTCTTATAGATATATAAAGCAAAAATTGGGAATTTAGAAAACACAGTTTTCTTTGTTTAAAAAAAATCAAGCTTTCACAAATATTCTCCCACTGAAATCTCAGAAAAAAATCTAATACAAAATTCTAAGTAGGATAGGATCTCCTTTAACCTAAACCAGTGGTTTCTAACTCTGGATGGGCATTACAGTCGCTGGAGCAGCTTTTAAGGATACTAACATCCAGGTGCTGTGCTACAGGTCCATTCCTCACAGATTCTAGAATCATCAACCTGGGCAAAAGTATTTTTTAAAAACTTCCCAGCAATTCTTATTTTTAGACAGGGTTGAGAGTTACTGGTCTAAGACTGTTATGTGTCTTCCTTCTGAACAGGAGAATACCATTGAGTTCATGTGTGGGGAGAAAAAATGACATACTGAGAATTAGTAAAAAGAATTATAGTATTTCAAGATTAGTGTCCTATTACAACTCTTAGACACTCTACAAAACAGTTATCAGATCAATGATTTCATGTTATTATCCTCACAATCCTTTTATGTGGATGTTATTGACTATATTTAATTGAAAGGGGAAGTGGAGCTCTGACTTTAAATAAGCAAAGAGTTTATCACTTAAATAGTGGAGAACAAAACACAAATCTTGATTCTTGATGTTAGTAGTTGTCATTTATGACATCATCAACGTGACCAAAGAATTACTTTTCTCATTATTAGAGATTTTAAACATTACAAAATATACAACCTGAGAAATAAAGGTTTCCAATGATCCCAACTCACAGGTATAATCACTGCTAATGGCTAGATGTGTACTTTTCCAGATTTTTTTCTGTGCATACACAAACAGATAGCAATAAAGCACTATTTACCCTAACAAGATGACACTGTATACAATTTTGAAACTTTATTTTTCTCCTAAAAATATATTCTATAAATGTGTGTGTGTGTGTGTGTGTGTGTGTCTCTCTCTCTCTCTGTATGTGTGTGTGTGTGTGTGTGTGTATGGTGTACCTCATTCTTTTTATGGCTTATGTATTTCATTGTAAATAATGAATTAACACTTGGGTTGTTTCCAACTTCTTGCTATTACAGATAATGCTGTAATGAACAATCTTGTAAATATATCTTTGGACAATTATAAAAATGTTTCAGCAAAATTAATTCCCATGAGTAGAATTTCCAACTTTAATGGTATACATTTTTTTATTTTAATAGAGTTCATCAGATTTCTCTCCAAATAAGTTGTACCAATTTATAGTTACTTCAACAATATATAGCAATGCATGGCTTCCCCACCTCGGCTACACTGGGTATTATCAATCTCTTTAAAATGTGCTGATCTGATAAGTTAATATGGATACCATTGTTAATTGAATTTACATTTATCTGCTTATTGAGATTGATCATCTTTTTACACAGGGCTTTTGGCCATGTATAATTCCCTTTCTGTGAACTACCTACCTGTTTTGCTCATTTTTCTGTAAAACTGACCAACTTTTCCTTCTTGATCCGTGAAAGATCTCCAAATACTAGAGAAATTAGCTATTTGACTATCATATATGCAATAAAATGAGGCATTATTTATGAATTCTGGTTTTGTCCAGGATGGTTTTGGTATATGGGTGTATGTGTTTCCTTTTTATATATTAGAAGTTTTTATTTTTTAGATCATCATATTTATCTGTTTTCCTATATTACATTTTGTTTTACATCATCATAAGAAAAGGATTTTTTCCACCTATTATAAACATTAATTAAACATAAATTATATTTTTCTCATACTTTGATGGGTCTTTTTTTTTGCTATATTTAAATCTTGCATTTGCCTAAACTTTACTGTAACCAGTAGACTCAGGTTTACATTCTTCCAAATGACCAGTCAACACCATTTTTTTAATAACCTACCTTTTCCCACTAACCAGAAATGCAAATTTGTCTGTACCGAGAAGCAGAAAGATACATATAGACAGATAGATTCCTAGCCTCTCAGTTCTATTGTAATGATGTGTCTTTCCCTGTGCCACGTGCATATTCTGTTAATTTCTAGAATTATACTACATTTAGATGTCTGGTAAAAGTATCCTCATTTCTGGATCCTACTGAGTTTTATTAAATAATTTTCCTGAATCTTTTCCCCTGTGTCACTTTTTCAGTTGATCTTTCAAATTATTTTTACCATATTTTAAAATAAAACAACCTGTTGGGATTTGATTGCTCAAGCCATCCCTTTTCTCCATCCTCACTGCATCCTGGATATATGGAATCCTAACTCTGCTCTTTGCTTTCAGACAACCCTGAACCTTCCAATTCTCAGCTGCCAAAATGAGCTTTCTAGTACCCAGATTTAATAAGTTCTATTTCCTGCTGAATACTTGCAATAACTTTTCATTCTTTTCAAGATGCAATCCAACACGTCAGTGTAACATTCAAAACCTCCATCTACTTTTTCATCTTGACTATGTACCACTTCTCACCTCGCTCAACATCTTTCTCCCAGTCATTACAAAACTTTCTGTAGATCCCATACCAAGACGTCTTCTCTCTACTCTGTGTTTTGACACATCCTTGTCCTTGCCTGGGCTGCCATCCCCCACTTGAGTCACACTCACCTTGTGTTGGACAGGCGTCTCCTTCTCTGGGAAGCTGACATTAAACCCCTGTTCTACTCTATGTTAGATGTGCTTTCTTCATCAGAACCCCACTATTGGGCACTATCAGGATATACCAGACTGTATTAAAATTGCCACTTCATTTAAATCTCTCCACTAAACAAGAAGCCCCTTTGGGCTGCCATCTGTTTCTTTATTTCCAGAGTATATCATATTATCTATCATGTAATAAACCTTTAATTTTTGTTTGCTGAGCAAATGAATCGAAAGTGAAACAAGCTAGGATTCATTTTATTTTAACTGGGTTCCACAACAAGAGGCAGCTGGTTAACTAAATCCCAGTCTTAATTTTGATGCTATTTTAGCAGAGTGCAGATAGTTTGGCTAGGAAGTGATCCCATAAAGGACAGCAATACATGTGAAAAGTAAGACAGAGAAAAGGGAAATGTTAAGAAGCTATTGAGATAGGGGAAACTAGGCCTGCATCCAGCTTGAGACCTTTGAGAAACTCTGGAAGTTACCTCAGAGCTTCTCAGAACCGCCCCTCTAAAGAGTGAAGAGGCTAGAACATCCATCCACTGACTCTAGTCCAAGAGTTGTCCTAGGGTGTATTAACTTATCACACTTCCAGGTTGTGCCTGTGTGCAGCCAAGCAAAAGCACATGGAACGATGAAAGACCTGGGGCAGAGAAACAGATAGGCACAGGCACTGACATGGGAAGCAGTCAGCATTCAGGTGAACTCAGAAGAGGGCCAAGGATTCAGGCACAGCATCTGCTATGGCAGCCCACCAGCAAGCGGAACATGTACAAATGAATATTTCATATGACCTATTTGAATATTCTTCGGCAACAAGGAATGTTTTCCATTCCCTTCAAAATACTTAAGGGCTGTAGACATAAATGCTATCTGATTCATTGTGATGGTGGACAGAAAAACTCTCCAAAGGAAAGCTGTGTGTTTTAAATATTCTGTGTTACTATTCAGTGATCCATCATTTTCCCATTGTAAAACATACATTTGTTCAGACCTGTGGAATTATGACATTTGTTTTATTATGATCATGTCTATTTTGACATCTTTGTCTGTATAGCTTCATAGCCATAGGTATCCATTATGATGCTCATCATCACGTGGTTCACATACATAATAACATCATCAGTGATTTGAGGACACTTGGGCTGCATTAATTTTTTTCAAAGAGGGCAAGTAGCAGACTTCACAGGTGACCTTTACTCAGTGCCTGCTATATAGAGAGTTCTTTATTAGATTCTATGGCCATACATAGAATAAAGAATGTATAATTTAACAACATTATATACTGCTTAGAGAACAGATATTCTTATGTTTTAAAAAAGTAGCTATTTATCTGTTCAAAAGATGAAAATAGGAAGTTGATCTTAAAAAAACTTGAATGAAGTGAGGTTTTAAAAATTCTTATTTTTACTTAATGTGTAATAATTTACATTATTAGGGATACCAAGTGATATTTCAATATTTGTATACAATTTGTAGTGATCAAATTGGGTAATTACCAATCCATCACCTCAAACATTTATTATTTTTCTGTGGGGAACATCCAACATCTCTTCTAGCTTTTTGAAAATATACAGTAAACTATTGTTAGCTATATTCACTTTATGGTGTTATAAACCACTAAAATGTCTTCCTCTTACTTGGCTGTAATTTTGTATCTGTTAACTAACTTTTCCCTATCCTTGCCAGTCTCCAATGACCACAATTCTAATTTCTACTCCCATGAGCCCAATTTTTAAATTCCCACAAATGAGTGAGAAATGCAATACTTACCTCTGCGCTTATTTTACTTAACCTGCTGTCTCCCAGGCTCATCTATGTTGCTGCAAATGACATGATTTTGTTTGTTTTTATGAGTAAATAAAATTATATTATGCATATATATCACATTTTCTGTATCCATTCATCTGCTGATGAACATTTAGATTGAGTCTATATCTATTGTGACTAATGCTACAATAATCATGGGGGTTCACATATCTCTTTGATGAACTGGTTTCCTTTTATTTGAATAAATACCCAGTATAGTGGGATTGCTGGATCATATGGTAGTAATATTTTTAGATTTTAGAGAAATTTCCCTACTGTTTTCCATAATGTCTGTACTAAATTACATTCCAACAATAGTATATATGAGTTTCAATTTCTTTTCATCCTCACACATTCTGGTGAATTTTATTTTGTTACTTTTGTGTGTGTGTGTGTGTGTGTTTTAAGAGACAGGGGTCTCACTATATTGCCCAGGCTAGCTTCAAACACCTGGGCTCAAGGAAGCCTCCAGCACATCCTCCCAAGTAGCTCGGACTACAGGCATGCACCGCCATGCCCATTTGCTATATTTTTGATAATAGACATCCTAAGGAGAGTGAGATAATATCTCACTGTGGCTTTGATTTGCAGTTCTCTAATTATAGTGATATTGAGCAGTTTTTCATATATGTATTGGCCATTTGTCTGTCTTATTTTGAGAAATGTCTATTCAAATCATTTTCCCATTTTACAATCAGATTATTCTTATTACTGCTGTTAAGCTGTTTGGGTTCCTTGTATATTCTATATATTAGTTCCTCATTGGATGTATGGTTTGCAAATATTTTCTCCCATGCTACAGACTGTCTCTTCACTACGTTGATTGTTTTCTTTGTTGTGCAGAGGAAACAATCCTTTGCACAAGCAAGGAGAAAGCTTTGCTTTTTAGTTTGATGTAGTCTCATTTGTCTATTTTGTTTTTTGTTGTCTGTGCTTTTGAAGTCGTACCCACAAAAACTTTTCTAAAAGATCAATGTCCTGAAGCAATTTCTCCATGTTTTTCCTAATAGTCTTTTAGTTTTGGGTCTATATTTAAGTCTTTAATTCATTTTGAGTTGATTTTTATATATAGTGAAAGATAGAAGTCTAGTTTCATTCTTCTTCATATGGATATCCAGTTTACTAAGCATCATTAAGATGTTCTTTTTCCAATGTAAGTTCTTGGCACCTTTGTTGAAAATCAGTTGGCTATAAATACATGGATAATTTCTGAATTCCCTGTTGTGTTCCATGGGTCTATGTGTCTGTTTTTATAACAATGCCATGCTCTTTTGATTACTATGAATTTGTAGTACATTTTGAAGTCAAGTAGTGTGATGCTTCTAGCTTAGTTCTTTTTGCTCAACATTGCTTTTGTTATTTGGGCTCTTTTGTGGTTCTGTGTGAATTTTGGGATTGTTTTTTCTATTTCTTCAAATAATTTGCTTGATATTTTGGTAGGGTTTGCACTGAAACTGTAGATTGCTTTGGACAGTATGGTCATTTCAACAATATTAATTCTTCCATTCCATCAGCACAGAATCTTTTCATTTTTTTTTATTCCTCTTCAATTTCTTTCATTACTGTTTTGTAGTTTCCATTGTAGAGAGCTTTCACCTTCTTAGTTAAATTTATTCCTAAGTGGGGTTTTTTTGGTCACCATTATAAATGGGAGTTCTCTTTTGATTTCTTTCTCATCTACTTTGTTTCACCGGGGTTTGGAAACACTATTGATTTTTGTATGTTGATGTGTATCCTGCAAATTTACTGCATCTGTTTATCAGTTCCAGGAGTTTTTTGGTGGTGTCTTTAGGTCTCTTAACAAATGGTTTCCTCTACCTTGAATATTTTTAATCTTTTTAAATAATTCCTATTTGCCTTTTAAGATTAGCTGGATCGTTACCTCCTTATTAATTTCCTATAACTACTATCATAGGGATCCCCCCACCTCCTGGGACCTAACCTGCTGCAACATGGCACCATTTTGAGAGCAGAGCCACTACCAGAATACATCACGTCCTGGGATCCAGTAGTCTCTGCATCTGCATTTCCCTGGGGCTTTGTCATCTTATAGTTCTAGAGGTCAGAAGCCAAATAGAGATCCCACTGGGCTAAAATCAACATGTTAATAGGGCTGAATTCCTTCTGGAAACTCTAGAACTCATTTTCTAGCCTTTTTAAGCTTCCCCATGCCACCTTCCTCAGGGTTTCCCTTTTTTCACCTTGAAAACCATCAGTGTAGTATCTTCCTCCTTTCTTACCTCTATTCATATTCTTCATGTTCTCTCTCTGACTAACTCTACTGCCTCCCTCTCATAAGGATCCTAATGATTACATTGGGTTTACCAATATAATTTGCATAAATCTCCTCAACTCAAGATAGTTAACTTAATCACATCTGCAAAGTCCCTTTTACCATAAAAGGTAAAATATTCACTATTCAAAGATTAGGATGTTGAGATATTTGGGGGGACCGTTATTTAGCCTACTATACCTTCTCTTCAAATATGACCTGATCTCTTGAGTTAGAATTTGTTCCTCTTTCTCTGGATTTCAGAATCGTGATTATATAGTTCCAATATGAGAATTTTTAGAATGACTTCGAAATTTGGGGTAATCTTTCTACCTTCACTGTTATTTTCTTGGTGACGAAATTGTGCATTTCATCTATGCAGTCAAACAGGCCTGAATCTGGACCCAGATCTCCACCCATAGTGGAGCCAGATACCTGGTCCAGATCTCATTGTTACCACCCATCAGTGAGAAGCAGCCCCAATTTTTCAGTTTCCTCAACTGTAACATGTATGTAATTATAGTATTTACTACAAAGATTTATTGTATTAATGAATATATGGAAATGACTTAGAACAGTGATAAGCACATATTATTCACTCAAAACTGTTAGTTATTATTACTTTCCACTTGTGAGATTATTGTATAATTAAAGAGACAGTACATAAAGCTACAGCACAATGCCTGGAACATAGAAAATTATCCCTACATTCTAGTTTTTTATTTATCATCATAACCTATATTAAACACAACAGGTTAAAGTCAAATAGAGTGAAGAAAATACTGTTTCAAAGGTAGGACTTTAGTGAAATGCACTCAACTTTATGCTAATAATCTGATGTTTCAGGCTTTCTTATTCTCAGACTTAGTATGGTTATAGGGTTAAAAGATATGAAAGGCCAATAGTGTTGCAAGGGATATATTTTATTAGTTTCATTAATGAAATTTTAATAGCAATAAATTCAGGCTTTTAAATATTACAAAGTATTTTCAAATATCTCATGGGGCCTTGATGTTAGCTTCAGGAAGTATCTAGCAACCTAATGCCTGTTTGATTAGACTTCTCAGACTATTATTATCCTTGTCACATAATAGTGCTTTAGTCCTTATATCATAGGATCTTCAAGTATTATTCATTTGTTTCCAAAGCAAATTGAGCTATTCCACTCAAATGATTACAGTAAATAGAATAGAAACTTGTGGAATCATCTTCCTCTCTCGTAAATGAAGTAACAGCAAAATAGCGCAGCATCTCAGCTGTTCCAGGTTCCTCAAATAAGTTTTACTTTTGCAAAACGAACCTCAAACTTCCTATATTCTCTGTTCTGCATTATAAGCAACATGACCAGCAGCCACGTTTGTTGTAATTTTTTAAATATGTGGAAAAAAAGCAAGATATCAACCATGTATTACCTTAACCAAGATGCCAAATTATCTAACTTGTTTCTCCAGGCAAGCAGCCCAACAACAGGGACAGCTCCCAGGAGCCAGTCAAGGTTGTCTGTCTGTCCATCCACTCAGGACATCTGCAGGTAAGTGCTGAACAAATTATCTTAATCTATATTCTTTGGATCAATATTCGTATTCTTGTTTTTTGTTCTGAGAATGTGTGTCTCTTGCTTCTGCTTTACATGGTCCATAGAAAATTTATACTGGCTATTTTTTTTCATTTAGTTCATTTTCTTCAGTTGATCTTTATTTATCTACTTCTGGTCCATGCTGTCATTTTCATCATTCTCTCTCTCTGTTTTTCCATGGCTTTCCTCTCCATTCCCATTTCCCATCCTTTGCCTGCTGCTCTGTCTAGATCTGCCATCTTGCATGACATGTCAGAAGAGTCATTTGAGTATTGCACCCCTGTCATGGTGCTGAGCCCTGCTAGGAAGGAGTCTGGTAAGAAATCAGTAAAACAAAGACCTAGGAGGAGGAGAAAAGCCTCTGAGAGATATGAGCATGCTGCAGAAGAACAAATAAGAGGGAGAAAAAATGACTTTCACCTTCAAATCTCAAGCCCCAGGTGGAGGGAGCTTTACACAGATTCTTCAGATTCATCTTCCACAGATGAGAGTCATTGGATTCAGGCAAAAAGAAGAGCCCAGGTTAAATTCAGACTGTCAAGAAGAAGGAGGAGAAATAATAATAAGCCATGTGAAAACTTAGCTGGGTCTTCCACTCCTAACGGAATTGAGCTCGTTGATCTGGGATCCAAAGGTAAAGAGCAACAAGAGCTGATTGAATGTGAGAGTTGCTCTTTAAATCTCCACAGAGGAAAACATACAAGGCACCAAGAATGCAACCCTTCTCTGACTCAAGGACCCTCTGAAATTAAGAGATCCTCAAGGAATCATGAGAAGAGCAAAGGTAGATATCACCACAGAGATCCTCGGCTCTTGCAAAGTCTTAGGAAAAATGAAATAATGAAGAAGACATTTTCAGAAACAGATTCCAGCACTGAAATACTGGGAGTTCCAGAAGGCAGCAAGGACATGAATGATGCAGGGCTCCAGGTGAATAACCCTGTTCAGAAGCCTCCTGCCACCTATGACGATGGGTCTGATAATTTAGAAGTATGCAGGTCAGTCACTGTAGAGAAAGGCTTGATGTCATCCATACATAGTTCTTTTTGCAGTGAGTAGGTGCGTGTTTGACACCTACCCTCAAAACTTAACATTTATTTACACTGTTCTTTTTCTGATTGGATATAAAAGGAGAAAAGGTGGGTATGAAAAGAATAATGCAGATGTAAACATGGGTTTGAAAGCTGTTACCAAGTACAATTAGATATCCCCTTCCTTTAAACTGAATAATGATTTATCCTGGTAAAGGGGCTGACTCAGTTGAGTCTTGCACTCATTCTAGTTATGACAGTAATAGTGGGGGAATTAAAAGTGAGATTGTGTGAAATGTTAGACTTTTCAATGCAAATTTGTGAACTGCTGCCATCCTGACAGAAAGATATTCAAGGCTTGAGTTCTTTAAGGTCAGATTTTTGTATCAGAAAATAATCTTCTCTGCAGTTGGCTTTAATTTGTTCTCCAATTGTTTGACTCAGCAGGGTAATTGAAGACTCAAAGGACACGGAAACAGGTCAGGGACATATCAGTGGGGTTGCAAGAGCCTGTAGGGAAGGGGGCCACATTAACTTTACTGATAAACATATACCGAAAGGTTTCAACATGTGGCTATTTTTTAGCTATGAGACAGCTTTCTTGCTCTTTTTAACTCAACAGCATATATTTGCAAAATAACCTTACGTAAAAAGAATTATAGGAATATCCAAGCTAGTGTGCATAAATGAGACAATTTCAAACAAAAAAATATATTTGTACATTTTCATATTATACCTAATCATTTAAGCTGTTTAGATTCTGTATGAGAGCAAATGAAGATTTTCACTGCGCAATACTTGTTATGTTTTGCTTTGCTTTTATAAAAGCAGAAGTTACTTCATAAAATATGTATGCATGTTCATGTGAATTACGTGACCCAGAGAAGGCTGCTCATGTCCATTCAGGGCAGCAGTGAGAAGAATTAAACTCTACATGTGAATAATATAAGAATGGTTTGTTTATCTGAAAGTTTTATAGGATAGTCATTCCTAAAATCCTCATTCATTTATGTATTCAAGCATCTATTATGCATTAAGCTTTATTCTAGACATTGAAAATATTATAGTGAATAAGATTTGTATAGTTTCTAACATCTTACAGCTTATAATTTAATATGGAACAGAGACCCAAAACAAATTGATTTACAGTTGATATATAATTATAATTATGATAAGAACTATGAAAGCACATGGCAAGGAAGCTTAACCTATTGTGGGAGATGAGACAAAAACTCTCTAAGTAAGTGACAAGCAGGCTAAGGCTCAAAGGATGACAGGAATTGATCAGGAAAGAAGCAGGGAAGACCATCTAGGCAGAGGCTGCCACTAGCAGGAAACAAGAGGAGGGACGGAGCTTGGCAATTCAGGGAGCAACGTAAAGCTTGCCATTGCAGCTAGGTTGTGGTGAATAGGGGGATGGGTGGTAGAGAGAAGGATGGAGAAGTGGAGAGGGCTCGACTGTTCAGGGCCATGTGAAACATGCTAAAGGACTTAAAAGGGATTCACAAAGAAACTGTCACCATGTAATTTACCTATAAATGTAAATTTCTTATAATCTTTGAATTATGATTTATATGTATGTTTGCTGAAAAGTTAGGGGATGGACTAAACCACTCTTTCTAGTCTGAATGGAGAATTTCCCGCTTGCAACCATCTGTTGTCATTCCCTAAATCTAGCTTCCAACAAAGTCTAATGAAAGACAGTCAAAGAAGCTAGTTGTAGGCTAAATGGTAATTGGAGAGAAAAATAATGCTTGCAATTAAAGTCGTAGTGACTGGTTCTCCTTACTTAAAAACCCTACTCTGGAGAAACATTTTCAAAGACAGGATATTTAATTTAGACTTCTATTAATGAAAGTGAGATAGATGAGCCTATAGGTATTATTTCCTGCTAGAGATTACCATCAAAGTATACCAACTAAGCAAACGCTACAGGCAGCATATTATACTAGATGCTGAGGATAAAAAGTAGCAAAAGACCTGATTTTTCCCTTAAGTGGCTTATGATCTAAGTGGCAGAGATTGAACACATACTCGAAAAAAAGCATATAAGATAGTACAGGAAGAATGTAAGAAAAGGAATACTGCAGGATTTGAAGAAAGATTTGCTGAGATCTGGGATGATCTAGAAAACCCCTAAAGAAGAAGAGGTACTGGGGCTGAGAAAAATAGAATTTACGTTAGAACTCAAGGCGGGGGAAATGCCATTAGCACAACAGGGATGGGACACTGGCACTTGCATTTATGAATTTTACATGAACTTATATGACTAGGTTGGAAAGTTTGCATACATTGATAAAAAATAATTCTTTAAAATAAGACATTTTGAAGAAAACTTACATATTCATAGTTGTTTATTCTGTAAATCCATGTTTTCAAACTCCCTCAATGGATCTCTTGAGTTCCAAAGAGGCTGCCTCTAAAGTTGAGGCAGGTCAAGGGGATTGTGCTTCCCTCAGCCCATTTTCAGCCAGAATACCTTCATGATTATGTCTCTTACATAGTGGGGCTCTACATAATATTCCTTTAAGAATAAAAAAGGTTCCAGGGCAAAAAAAAAAAAAAAATATATATATATATATATATATATATATATATATATATATATATATAGAAAGACCTTTTCTAAATAAAATAGGCTTAATGAAGTTACATACACAGTGTAGTCACCAGCGTCTCTGATAAAGGAACCTAGATTTAGGAGATGGAACTATCCTGTGGGTTGAGTAGAGTACTAGGTCAATAATGGATAAGGAAAGGGAAGAACAAATGGCAAATTAGCATTCCACCAAGTGAATGAGGACAATCTCAGAGTTTGGATTTGGTGAGAGCCTAAGATAGAGGAATCAAGAATGACTCCAAATCTTGGAACTTAGGACAACAGTAAATGTTGATGTTAATGAACAGAGGCAGAAGACAGAGGCAAGTTGATTTAGGAAAGACATAGTGAGTTCAATTACAGGCAAGCTATTTGTGGTTACAATGACATTCCAGGGTCAGCTGTCCAGCAGACAATATGAGACATATTATTGAACTGCAGAAGAGCAGTCACAGTTGGGCGTGTATAATTTTTCAATAATTAGTGAACTATACACAGCCTGACACTAAACAATGGCATGTGTGCATTTTTTAACACAATGTATTAGCACAAGGTACTAAAGATATTAAACACTGAAAATCTATTCAAGGTCAGGAAGGACATAGAGATTTCGGAATTATTCTCAAGGAGGTAGCAGTGATGCCTGGAAAGTGAATTAAATCACTATAAAAGATCTTGTGTAGAAGAAAAGATATATATGATCTCTAGAAATGGATACAGCCTGAGAACCAGGGTCTTCTATGTAGGCAAAACAATGACCCCTGAGAGAAGCAGCAATTGCCTGTGAACTTGCCCTCTCAGACATGCATAGCAGGAGCAGTCTCAGCCACAACCACAAAAAGAAAGAAGCTCCTAAGCCTTCTTCCTTTTCTGTTCCTGGCATCTGGTCCCCACATGCACACTCTATTCTGTTTGCCTCCTTCATCACAGCCTTTTTCAGAGAAAGTATCTCTACCAGCCTATTATACCTTAGAGGGAATTTAACTCACCATACTATTATACTCACAGTTATTTCCACAGTGCAGTGGAAAAGTATTTGCTTTTTTGAAAAAGGAATTGCATTTAATTAAAAGGCTAACAAACATGAATCAGATCATGTTAGCCCATGATTGAAACTTTTTCATGGCCTGTAAATCGCCCTCACTGGAAGGTGCAAAATCTTTAATATTTACAAGTCCCTGTTGATCGCTCTATCAGATCTGCCTCTCTAGCTCCACCACCCATCATTAACTATGACCTTTTCATGCTGGTCTGTTTCCAATTCCCTGAAAGTGTTCAGACCTACCCCTTTCAAGACCTAGAATGGCTTTACCTTACCTCCTTGGATCTTCTCCAGACGACTTCCTATTCTTTCTCAGTTTAAATGCCATTTCTTTAGGAACAGCTTCCTAACCTCCTAACCAACACTCAGGTCCCCTGGCAGTCACTTCCATAGCATAACTTTTAATTGCTAAAATATAGGCATTATTACGATTAACTGTGTCAACTTTGTTCACTGCAAAATCCAAAGTACCTGGAACAATGCCTGGCAGATAGCACATTCTCAACACATAGTTTTTGAATGATAGCTTTAGTGAAAACGTACTTTTCTAAGGGAATAATTCTTAGGATGCAAAATCATAGCACTGTATGTTGGACTGCCTCACCTGCTGTAGAGCCAACATGGAAAGAATACTCTACACCAGCAGTTCTAAAACTTTAGTGAACATCAGTGACAACTGGAGGGCTTGTTAAAATGCAGATTCCTGGACCCACCCTTAGAGTTTCTGATGCCCTTGCTCTGGGGTTAGGCTCATTAACTTGTATTTTTAAAATGTTCCCAGGTGATTCTGAAGCTTCTGATGCAGGAATCACATTTTGAGAAACATTATTCTATGCTACAAATCGTTCCCATGCTTTAGATAGGAAGAGAAAGGAGAGAAAAGAATCTAAAGAATGTATTTGAAAAGCCAAATGTCTATAGTTTTTTATCATATTCCCTTGAATGCTGACACAAAGCATGACTAGGTTACATTCCTGTACTTCACATTGTTAGACCGATATAGCATGGGTTATGTCACCAAAACCATAGACTGGCAAAGTCCCACCTCTACCAGGAACTCAAATGTCATGGTTTGGTTATTGCTTCCCTTCAAATCCACTTCCTCATTTCAACTACTTCCATTTCTATCAGTGAGTCCACTAATTTCCTGGATTTTCCATTTTTGATCTTATTCCTTCCATATTGGATGTGTCCAGTCTCCAACAAAGTACTGTCATTTCTTTCTCCAGATACTGGTTTCTGATCTGTGCTTTTTTTCTCAACCCCAGTGTTCCATTCCAGTCCTTCTCTACACTTTCCATCTCCACCACATCCACTTTTTAGCCCACTACCTGTTTTGTTAAGTACTTTTCTAATGGGATAAAATCAACAGAAATCAATTCAAATGAGCTTAAACAAGAAAGGGGTATGTTAACCACACAAACAGTAAAACAAAGTATACAGATGGCTTCAGGAACTCCAGAAACAATGTGGTTCTCTCACTCTCTCTCCTTCTCTGTGAGGAGTCATTTCCTCCAACTGCAGACAAACTTCCTATATACAGAAGAGGGAAGAGATAGTCTGGCCAGAGGTAGCTTCGGGCTTACATTTTAGCAGCAGCAGCCTAACAGAAAAGAGAAATGTTCTTTTCAAGCACTTATACATGAAATCCCAGGGGAGGCATATAATTAGCCTGCCCTAGGTCACATATCCATCTTTGAGTCAGTCACTGTCACCAGGATCATAGGGTATTGTGGTTGGACTAAGCCCTTGAATGGGAAGACTGGATTTAAAATGTAGCCATCGGCAACCCCTCCAAATCTTATGAATTGGGAAAAGGAAATTTCAACAGCAAAAAGAACTGCAGTAGTACCAGAAGAAGTGAAACAAGAATTCTGAGCAAGAAAAATAAATGAAACAATACAGTAATGCTCAACTACACCACCACCAAATGTAGTTCTTCCCATCTTAAATGTCTCACTCCTCGTCTCCAAATGCTCATATTTAGGCATGCTTCAATATGCACTTCATTTTTATCCTCCTTTATAAAGGAGGATAAAAGGTTTTCTAAGCTAGTCTGGTCCACAGTTATCTTTTCTCTCTTGGAAATCTCATAATTCTTCTAGTCAGTATCATATATTCTCTACTTTCATGTGTGTTAGCTCTCTTTTCCCTACGGAATAAGTTCCTTGAACATAGGAGTCCTGCCTTACATCTGTTTTGTGCCCTCCACAATACTCAGAACAATTCAGGCAGTGCTCAAACAGACCTTTTGGGACAGCTTCTGAATCAGTGCATGCTAAGAGAGTAGACTTGCTGAAACCATGGAGACAATAATGGGAATTCGGTGTTACAGGGTAAAACAAGTAAAGAACATTGAAGTCCACTAATGGTTTCTTTAAAAGAGGAAGAGCCCAAAGATAAGTGATAACTCCTGGTAATGCTCTAGCTCCAGCTTAGGTTGGATGGTGAGTTTGAGGATATACTTTGTACCATTATGCTATAGGTTTCATATATGTTATGCATATTCTCATTTTTTTAAATTATACTTCAAGTTCTGGGATGCATGTGCAGAACGTGCGGGTTTGTTACATAGGTATAAACGTGCCATGGTGGTTTGCTGCACCCATCAACCTATCATCTACATTAGGTATTTCTCCTAATGCCATCCCTCCCCTAGCCCCCCAACCCGCAACAGGCCCCAGTGTGTGATGTTCCCCTCCCTGTGTCCATGTGTTCTAATTGTTCAACTCCCACTTATGAGTGAGAACATGTGGCATTTGGTTTTCTGTTCCTGTGTTAGTTTGCTGAGAATGATGGTTTCCAGCTTCATCCATGTCCCTGCTAAGGATGTGAACTCATCCTTTTTTATGGCTGCATAATATTCCATGGTGTATATGTGCCACATTTTCCTTATCCAGTCTCTCATTGATGGACATTTGGGTTGGTTCCAAGTCTTTGCTATTGTGAACAGTGCTGCAATAAACATACATGTGCATGTGTCTTGATAGTAGAATGATTTATAATCCTTTGGGTATATACCCAGTAACGGGATGGCTGGGTCAAATGGTATTTCTGGTTCTAAATCCTTGAGGAATCTCCACACTGTCTTCCACAATGGTTAAACTAATTTACACTCCCACCAACAGTGTAAAAGCGTTCCTATTTCTCCACATCCTCTCCAGCATCTGTTGTTTCCTGACTTTTTAATGATCGCCATTCTAACTGGTGTGAGATAGTATCTCATTGTGGTTTTGATTTGCATTTCTCTAATGACCAGTGATTATGAGCTTTTTTTCATATGTTTGTTGGCTGCATAAATGTCTTCTTTTGAGAAGTGTCTGTTTATATCCTTTGCCCACTTTTTGATGGGATTGTTTTTTCCTGTAAATTTGCTTAAGTTCTTTGTAGATTCTGGATATTAGCTCATTTTTTAATTAAGAAATTGTGCCTAAAGCGAACCCTTCTAGCTCTGTCATCATATCTGTGTATTCATTTATTTATACATTTATATAGCAAATAACTATTTATTTTTGAATTTGTTCTGTGCCAAGACAATGTCTTAGAAGCTGGAAATAGACAGTAATGGTGTCATCTTTTATGAACTTATATTTCAGTTGCTAAGACAAGTAATTAAACAGGCATTAAAAAAAAATCTGTGAATGAAGCTAAAGGAACAACTTGCATCTAGTAGAGCATTTCCCTGAGGAAGTAATAACTAGGGAGAAATCCAAATGAGAAGTAAGAGTAAGCCAAGCAAAGAGAACGGGTAACCTGTTCCAGGAAAATGATATGGCATGTCTGAACACCCAGACCAGAGATGAGTGAGATATGGTATACAAGGATTTCAATGTAGCCTAGTAGAGAGCCAGGGAGCAGAGGTGGGGGAATCCAATCATGGACTTCCTTATCAATCATAGTTAGGAATTTGGACTTTGTTCTAACAGCAAAAAGAAAGTTTCTGCAGGCGTTTTAAGCAAAAGGATGACACTGTCAGACTTGTGTTTTGGAAAATCACTTAGGCTGCTGTTGGAAAATAGATTGGTGGAGACAAGACCAAAGACAAAGGAAATCAATTAGAAAGCCATGGCTGTGTCCGAAGGAAGAGGGTAGAGTGGCTGTGAGAATAAAGAGGTGGATGAATTTTTAAAAATGTTTGAAACTAAATCAAGCAAGAATTGGTCACGAACTACATATATATAATCGGCTCTCAGGTTTCTGATTTAGAACACTGGGTAGGTAGCCACACCATTTACTACCAAGAGCAAAACATTGTTTGAGAGAGAGATTTAAAAAGCGAGGATGAGTTCAGTTTGGGACATGGTAGTTTGAGGTGCAAGACAAATATCCAAAGAGAGATATTTGGGAGGGAGATATAGGCAAGGTCTAGAGTTCAGAGAGATCTTGATTTAGATGAAGATGAGGAAGTCTTGAGTAGCTAGGTGGTGATTGTCAAGATCCCCCATGGAAATTCTGTAAACTGAGATGTGGTCTTGAAGAACCCTGTGACTAGCAACGTTTAATATTCCCTGGGAGGGGGAAAGAAGCCAATGCAGGGAAGGAACAAAACAGCCAAAAAGGCAGACAGAAAGTGAGGAGTCTGTAAAGAAAAGGGAGAGTATAAAAAGTGGAGAGAGAGGTAAATTCAGAGGCCTTTTTAGTTTTTGTTTTTAATTTAAGGGACCCTTGAGTCAAACAGAGAGCCGTTGAAGATTTGGAAAATTGAGAGGCTCAGTTCTTTATTAAATTCCCACAGAGAAGGTAGGAAGGTATAGGACCTAAAGTGGAAAGATTGGCCATGGAAGGGAAAATAGGTATGACTTTTTTTGCAATAGAAGTAAAAGAGAAAAATGATAAATGTGGATAAGTGCAGGTCTATAGATTTTAAAAGTTTCCATTTGACGGCCTTCTAAGGTCATCTGTTCAGAGTAAGGGAGTTGGTTGCAAGATCAAACGTCCAGTGAAGTTTCAAATAAACAACAAAGAATTTTTCATTGGGATGTCCTCATGCTAAAGAAGTACTCATTGTTTATATGAAATTCAAATTTAACTAGGCTGGACATCCTGTATGTTTTTGCTAAGTCCAGCAATGCTAAACATAGTAAGATAGATAAGCATTGGTGAAAGCCCTGTCGAGGTTGGTAACTAAGGGTTTATGGAAGCCACAGACTGCAGGAAGTTTAATTTACCTCTGCAGTACATCATTCAAATGCGGATACAACCAAGCAAGGCAGCTGAACGTGAATCTAGGGGAGTGGTATCATAAAACATTTAGATTTTCTGTTTTCCCAGTTTCGTATGTGTATCTTCAGATGAACCTGAAATTTAATAACTAAGAAAAATTTGCATTAAAAATAAGATTTTTGAGTAAAATTATATTTTAGTGAGTAGCTTTGCTCTCAACATTTATTTAGAGAAAAAAAATTACACTTCCCTTTACCTTAATCTTTCAGACAATTTAGTCATTGGGAAGCCTGAGTTTATAGAGTCACCCATTGTCTAGGTAACTTTCCCACTGGCTCTCTGCAAACCTTTGGAAGAGTAGCACACGTTATCATCTATCACATCCTTGAACATAGTATTTCCTGGGGCAGCCTCGTTCTTTTCAGAGTCTCTAATTGTGAGAAAGTTCTTTGTCACATTTAATATTTAATATCCAATATTTAATCAGTCAGGCTCATATTTTCTACCTGTTGGTCCTAGATGTATAGTCACTCAGTAATAGATTTTTTTTCAGCTTTTGTTACTTATTCTGTTACTTCTCCCTATTATTTTTTCTGTACAAAAATGAGACTGACATTCTGTTGTCAAAGTCTGTTCTACAGGTAAAAGATAAGCTGTTCAGTCTTCAATATTCAGGTGAGAAAGGTTACACTAACTAACCTAATGAAGCATTCATTTCTAAGAGGTAACAGACTCTTAAGAAAGTTCAGATTTATTCTCTTATGTTTTTGCCTTTGTTTTGCTAAGTCTTGTCAGAACAAAGACCAACCATTCTCCTGTTGATTTTAATAAAATCTGAGTTGGTAGGAAATATAGGTGTGAACTTTGCTGATAACCTGCCAAAGCTGAGTTACTTGGGACTACTCAACATAGAGTCAGGAGGTCTTGCTTCCAACTTTTCTCTCTACTTGGAGTGGTCAGACTTGAAAAAGGTAAAATGGCTCTCTATTTATAGGATCATAAAATGAGAAAAATGATATGTGCTTTGCAAATGAATACATTACTAACATAATTCAGTGTTTTCAAACTAATTTATTTCCTTGATATGAATAATTTTAATCGCTGCAGTTGTCAGTAAATATTCAGATATACCCTATGGTACTGTGCTTTACAGAGTAAGCATTTCTCCAACAAAGAGAAGTAAAATGTTTATAACACCACATTGTATATTATAAATGTTTAGTATTATTTTATACAGCATTTTAGCTCAGTAATTTGTATTTTGAATGGATAAAAATGAATTAAGACACTGATGCACACACACAACTTATAAAAAATAACTTAAAAAAATTGTAGAAATGGCATTTTATCTTTTCTTTATATATTTTAAAGATATGCCTTGTTCTTAGCAGTTTTTTTTTTTTTTTTCTGATTGTTTTCAGTTTGGGAGCTAATCTTTCCAGGGATGAAATGACAGTATTATCAATAATACTGATTATCTTGACTGGCAAATTATCTTACATGACTGAAACCAATTGAATTGATTAATTACTTTCTAATTTAGCTAAACAGTCACTTCAATTTTTAGAAATAGCATGTATTCTGAAGGCCAATTATTTAACAAGTTGTGCCTTTAGATAGAAACAAAGAAAAACAGACATTTCCTTGCTTAAAAAAAAAATTAAAGTAGATTTGAATATCAACCAGGAATTTTCTAATCTCAGAAAATTTCAAGCAAAAATAGATAGAAGTATGATGCTCATTCAGACATGGATCAATATTTACGTGTTATGAGGCTATATTGTGCTATATTTATCTTTTCCTTGGTAATTTCTAGTTTGTTGAATATCCAATCATATAGAAGTGCAAAATATTGAAGAGGAAGGATTATGAATTAGATAGAGTTTATCTACTTCTTAATTTAAGAACAATATGTGTCCAGAATTGCAGTTATACTGAACTATGTGCTTCCTTTAATGAATTTATATCTGTTTAGCAATATGAAATTCCTCCTCTGTCTTAAAAAAAAAAAAGCAACACTTTCTTTCTTTTCTCACACATACAATTCATTTTTAAAACTATTGTGTGTGCATTAAATTTAGATTCCCTATATGTTTATACAAACAGAAGATAAACATTGTGTGTATAAACATGAATACTGGGTACAGTGTTTGTTGCTACCAAATAAGGATATATAGCTGAGAATTTATATATAGCTTGAAGATTTTCTGCATTTCTAATTACCACAGTTAGGTTCTCATCTTCCGTATAACCATTGCAGAGTAGTTGTATATTTATTTCAAATCTTCTGCAGTTGGGATTTAAATAGGCAAATTTAAATACCAGTATCTAATTTGGTTCGGAAATTAAAATGCCCCTGCAGCAACCTCAACGAGTTGTCTTTTGCTCTTAGCACTCTGACAGCCCTAAACACAGCACAGTATCTTCCTTCCCACTTCTGTCAGATACAAGGACTCCAGGAGCATGTTAGTTCTCCTTCATTCACTTCCAGGTTTATGCAGAACTGAAGATGCCATAATTCACAAGTGTCTGTGTTTGGCGACGGATTTTAGTGTCGACATTAAACTGAGAACTTCCTTCTTTCCCTGAAGGTTACTCAACAAGTGCTAATCAAAACCTCTCCACGTTCTGCCTGATTTTTACCAGCTTGTTCTTATTTGGACCCTCTGAGGCCCACTTTAACAATTCTGATGTCTTTATTTTAGAAACTCTTTTATCTAAATTAGATCATGACTCTCTGGGGGTGTAACCAAATTAAAATGTTTTGCCACACAGTAAGAGGGTCACAATGGAGGAAAAAAAGGAATAAGGAAAAAATAATCATAACCAGAATGAAATAGAAGCCATATAGACTGTCAAAATGCTCCACACATCAGAGAACTCTTTGTTCCAATCAGCATTCCACAGTCTCAAAACTCCACCAGTTAGAGCTAGAAAATCCCTGAGACATTGTCTCACCAAGTGGTTCCCAACCTAGGCTGCATGTTACACTCACCTGGGAAAATTTTATGTTTTTAATGCTGCCAGGATTCCATCCAGATTGTTTGGAAGTGGCGCTTCAGCATGGGTACATTATTAGAAGCATGCCAGATAATTTAATGAGCAACCGAAAGCTGAGAACCACTGATTTTTAGCCTAATCCGAGGTGAACAAATTGATGCCCAGAAGATATATGTGTGTGTGTGTAGTGTGTGTGTATATAAAATATGTGTGTATAAATTTATATATGCATATAAATTTATATATGTGTGTATATAAATAGATACATGTGTGTGCGTATAAATACAGCAAAAATATATATGGAACAGGAGGTCTACTTGAGTGTATCTCTTATAATTTAGACACACCAGAAAAGAAGCCTGGGGGCTAGCAACTGGTACAAATTTATTTTCCTTCAGCTCCTGAAGCCATCTGAAATATAGGACATTGGTTCTCAAACTTGACACACTTATTGATGGAAATAGAAAATACAGTAGCTTTCAACAGCCTTCATCTTGGAATGACCTCAAATTTCTCATTGGTATGGAAAATTGCAATTCATTTGCAAATGACACTTTGCGGGGGAAGCCCTAAATCCATGGTTCTCTAAGTAGAGTCCCTGGACTAGTAGCATCAAAATCACCTCGGAAGTTTTTAAACATGCAAATTATGAGGCCCCAATCCAGACCTATGGAATCAGAAACGCTGGGAGTGGGACCTAGCCATCTAGGTTTTAACTGACCCTCCATGCGAGTCTGATGCATGGTAAAGTTTGGAAACCACTGAAATAGAGACTACAGATAATAAAACAATTAATTGCAATAGAGTGTGTTCACTGTGCATGGGGATAGGTATAGGGCTTTAGGGAAAAGGAACCTAACAAATCTGTGAAAGGACAGCAAAAACACAAAGCAAAATAAAGGAGGTGAGCATTTGTATTTGCTGAGCTTCTGTTAAAAAAATTAAATATGCACATACGTGTTTGCTTGTGTGTATATTGTGTGTGTGTGTGTATGTGTGTTTTGATCAAGGACAGACTGTATATATGTGTAGGCATAAGCTAATGTGTATGTTTTTGTCTTTGTTCTTAATTTTAAATGTTTAAAAAGTAAAATAAAACATATATATATATATAATTTTTTTGAGATGGAGTCTCACTCTGTTGCCCAGGCTGGAGTGCAGTGGCACAGTCTTGGCTCACTGCAACCTCCACCTCCTGGGTTCAAGTGATTCTCCCTGTCTCAGCCTCCCAAGTAGCTGGGATTACAGGCGCCCGCCACCACGCCCAGCTAATTTCTTGTATTTGTAGTAGAGATGGGGTTTCGTCATGTTGGCCAGGCTGGCTTGAACTCCTGACCTTAGGCGATCCGCCTGCCTTGGCCTCCCAAAGTGCTGGGATTACAGGCATAAGTCACCACGCCCAGCCAAAAAATTTTTAAATAGAAAAAGCTTATAAAATAAGAATAGAAAGAAAGTAAATCTTTTAAACAGCTGAATAATTTATTTCTGTTTTAAGCTGTTACGACAAAAGAGTCGAAAAGTTTAAAAACATTAAATAGTTTATAAAATAAAAGTTAAAGTAAGCTAAGGTGAACTTATTACTGAAAGAAGAAAAATATTTTTTATAAATTGAGCGTATCCAAGTGTACAGTATTTATAAAGTCCAAAGTAGTGTATAGTAAGGTCCTAGGCCTTCACGTTCACTCACCCATCACTCACTGACTCATCCAGAACCACTTCCAGTTCTGTAAGCTCCATTCATGGTAAGTGCACTATACAGGTGTACTGCTTTTTAGACATATCATTGCTGTACCTTTTCTATGTTTAGTTGCTCAAATACTTATCGTTGTGTTACAACTGTCCACAGTATTCAGTACAGTAACATGTTGTACAGGTTTGTAGCTTGGGACCAACAGGCTCTACCATACAGACTAGGTGTGGAGTAGGCTACACCATCAGGCTTGTGTATGTTCACTCTGTGATGTTCACACAATGATGGAATTTCTAACAAGGCATTTCTCAGAACGTATCCCTGTCATTAAGGGACGCATGGCGTGACTGTACTTCATAATGAAAAATTTTGACCAAGAAGGATAAAGGTCAAAAGATCCTGAAAGGACAAGGAGACAAAATGAAGGACAGGCATTGCAAAAGGCTCAACAGACAGTGATGAGTGTTGAGAAAAGTCAAACAAACCTACAAATGCAGGGATCTGAAAATGCAAATGATGCGGTTGAAGACGCCCCCTTTCAATGGCAGATGACAGGGTAAAGTAGTTTTATCTTCTGGGAAAGTGCAGCAGAATCTCACATACCTAAATAGAATGTCTAAATACACACACTTGCATAGAGTATAGATGTATACCATAGCTGACATGAAACATGTTTTATGTACTTAAAATTCAGATAATACAATATATTCCTAGAATATCAGTGTATCTGAAGGAGGAGGGGAGCAGACAATACTTTTCTGTCCTTGCAATGACTAAGTGTATTGGGATATAAAATTAATCATAGGGTTGGCACCTGCAAGTTTATATTTCTGTAAAAATATAAATGACAGTATGTAGAAGTCTTTTGCTTACTAGGGAAACAAAATGCTACAAAAGTTGCTCCTGAAGCTGGACAGGAAGGGAACTAGACACAAT